>NC_135970.1:29302899-29564581 GCF_053455715.1 Rhinoraja longicauda | reverse complement strand
CCTATCCACGTTCTGCACGGATGCTGCCTGACCCGTTGAGTTACTCCAGCTCTTGGGTGTCCTTTAATGAACACTGCTTAACGTGCAAGAAGACGTTGCTTTATTGGAGCATTGCAGCAAGGCTCACTCCTGTCTCTGTTTGCCACAGATCTGCAGTGTTTGCCCCGATTTCATGATTGTGTGTGCCCCAAGAATGTTGGTGGCAAACCTACCGGACGATCGCTTGCAGCTCAACGATGCTTCCTGTAACGTCACTGGCAATAGCACTCATCTGTTGCTAATCATTCCCCTCTTGGGGTGTGGCACTGTGTTACTGGTATGTAGCAACCTTGCATTTGGGATCACGAGGGGAAGGGAACCTTCAAGAGTCGAGATTCAAGGGTGTTTTATTGTCATAAAGTCCCAGACAGAACAATGAAATTCTTACTTGCAGCAGTACAACTGAATATGGAAACATAGTACTCTGCGAACAATATAAGAAATGAGAAAACAAATTTCTATATACAAATACTGAACTCTTTTGCCTTGTTTATTATAGTGTTGATAGCATAATAGTCTAGTTCCCTGACCCATCCATGTTCTCCAGAGATGCTGCCTCACCTTCTGAGTTACTCCAACGCTTTGTGTCTTTTTTTGTTAATAAACATCAGCTCAAAGGAGATGTGCCGGGTACATTTGTTTGTATGTAGGGTGGTGAGAGTGTGGAGGTGGATACGATAGTGGCGGTTAGATAGGCACATGAATATGCTGGGAATGGAGGGATATGGATTATATGCAGGTAGATAAGAGATGGTCTTGGCATTATGTTCGGCATGGACATTGTTGACTGAAGGTTGACACAAAATGCTGGAGTAACTCAGTGAGTCAGGCAGCATCGGCGGCCTGACAACGAGTCGGCACCACGGTGGCGCAGCGGTAGAGTTGCTGCCTTACAGCGAATGCAGCGCCGGAGACTCAGGTTCGATCCTGATTACGGGCGCCGTCTGTACGGAGTTTGTACGTTCTCCCCGTGACCTGCGTGGGTTTTCTCCGAGATCTTCGGTTTCCTCCCACGCTCCAAAGACGTGCAGGTTTGTAGGTTAATTGACTGGGTAAATGTAAAAAAGAAAATTGTCCCTAGTGTGTGTAGGATAGTGTTAATGTGCGGGGATCGCTGGGCGGCGCGAACTCGGTGGGCCGAAGGGCCTGTTTCCACGCTGTATCTCTAAATCTAAATCTAAATCTCTGGAGAAAAGGAATTGGTGATGTTTCAGGTCATTCATGAAGAGTTTGGAGCTGTGTCCCGACCCGAAACATTACCTATTCCTTTTCTCCAGAGATGCTGCCTGACCCGCTGAGTTACTCCAGCACTTTGTGTCTATCTCTGGTATAAACCAGCATCTGCAGTTCCTTCCTGCACACCTATTGGCTGAAGGGCCTGTTCCTGTGCTGTATTGTTTCACGTTTTATTTGTATTTCCCTCATATAACCATATAACCATATAACAACTACAGCACGGAAACAGGCCCGTTCGGCCCTACCAGTCCACGCCGACCACTCTCCCTGACCTAGTCTCATCTACCTGCTCTCAGACCATAACCCTCTAATCCCCTCTTATCCATATACCTATCCAATTTACTCTTAAATAATAAAATCGAGCCTGCCTCCACCACTTCCACCGGAAGCCCATTCCATACAGCCACCACCCTCTGAGTAAAGAAGTTACCCCTCATGTTACCCCTAAACTTTTGTCCCTCAATTCTGAAGCTATGTCCCCTTGTTGGAATCTTCCCCACTCTCAAAGGGAAAAGCCTACCCACGTCAACTCTGTCCGTCCCTCTTAAATTTTTTAAAACCTCTATCAAGTCCCCCCTCAACCTTCTACGCTCCAAAGAATAAAGACCCAACCTGTTCAACCTCTCTCTGTAGCTTAAGTGCTGAAACCCAGGCAACATTCTAGTAAATCTCCTCTGTACCCTCTCCATTTTGTCGACATCCTTCCTATAATTTGGCGACCAGAACTGCACACCATACTCCAGATTCGGCCTCACCAATGCCTTGTACAATTTTAACATTACATCCCAACTTCTATATTCGATGCTCTGATTTATAAAGGCAAGCATACCAAACGCCTTCTTCACCACCCTATCCACATGAGATTCCACCTTCAGGGAACAATGCACAGTTATTCCCAGATCCCTCTGTTCCACTGCATTCCTCAATTCCCTACCATTTACCCTGTACGTCCTATTTTGATTGCCAAAATGCAGCACCTCATGCTTGGATTAATGGCGTGTATTTCTTCCTCTCAGGAAGATAAATCCCATTACATCTTCACAAATAAAATCTTCAGTCGGAGCAGAGATAAAATTTCAGAGCAGCCGAATTGGGTAATGGTCCCGTTGATGTGCAAGTTCCTTCGATCCACCAACGCTAGTGAAGAGGCCAAGGTGCAGAAGAGTACCTTGGACAAGGTCTTCAGGGTCGACAGCTTTGAAATACAGTTCAGCAAAGAGTTCAACTCGAGTTGGTGGGCAGCGGGCCCAGACTCCCCGTTTAACACCACCACCAAGGACCATTTATACATCAGCATCGTTGCCAACAGCAACAAGTCTTCCTGCTCGCTCCACGTGGAGTCTTGTCAGATATCAGAGCAACACAATTCTTCAGCAGGAGTCACTCTCTTCAAACACGGGTAAGGAAGCTTTTATATTTCATTGATGAGACTCCATTTTTAAGCCCGTCTCTCTTTTCTTTACCCCATGATAAAGGGCAATATGTTTCCCGATTCAGGTGGTGTGAGATGTAATGGGGAGTTTGGTTTAGTTTAGAGATACAGTGTGGGAACAGGCCCTTCGGCCCACTGAGTCCGTGCCGACCAGCGATCACCCCGTACACTAGTTCTATCCTGCACACTAGAGACAATTCACAGAAGCCAATTAACCTACAAACCTACACGTCTTTGGGATGTACAAGGAAACCGGAGGACCCGGAGAAAACCCATGCAGTCACGAGGAAAATGGGTAAACCCCACTGACATCACCCGTAGCCAGGATTGAACCCAGGTCGCTGGCGCTGTAAGGCAGCAACTCTACTGCTGCGCCACTGTGCCCCCCCCCCCCATGAAGATTGAAAGTGATGCTCAAGATCACGCTGTTGGGCTGCTGTTCAATTCATAGTTCCACAAATGTATAGCCATAGAGTCATATAGGTCAGAAACAGGCCCTTTGCCCAATTGGTACCAGTTTGGGCAGTACAGAGGCACAGCGGTAGAGTTGCTGCCTTCCAGTAGTGTTCGTTCCTATCTTTAAACAAAACACCCATGCCACTGATTTGCACACAGCTTAGCTTAGGGACAGTGTGGAAGCAGGCCTTTTGGCCCACCAAGTCCACACTGACCAACAATCAGCCCATACACTTGTTCTATCCCACTCACCACGGCCAATTTACAGAGCCAATTAACCTACAAACCTGCACGTCTTTGGAATGTGGAAGGAAACGGGAGCACCAGCTCTACTGCTGTGCCACTGTGCCACCCAACATGTGCCCCGCTGTGCCAACGCATGCACGGAAAGGAAAGGTTTGGAGGGATATGGGCCAAACGCAAGCAGATGTGATTAGCTCAAACGGTCATCTTGATCAGCATGGGTCGAAGGACCTATTTCCATGCTGCGTAAGTAAGTCTGTGGCCGTTTCTTGTATTTTAAAGTTGGAATTGTGACTGTGTTCAAGTCTTGATGTGTCTTTTCTTTGAGCTAGCATCAAAGTTGCGATGACTAAGCCATGCTGATGCATGTGGAGCTGGAATCACATCAAACGGTATTTTCTCCTCACTCTCTCTCTCTTTTTGTTAGAGACAGCTGTCTACGTTACAGCGCAGTGGAGGAACATCAGACCGAAAATCAAAAAGAGAGAGTATACTCTGTCAAACTATCTTCTTTACCGTGGCACACTGCCCAGGTATTCATTCAAAGCCACCTTCATCTTAGCGTTAAAATGTATAGTAGCATGTTTAAAAAGAATTTAAAGGAGTTAGTTCAGAGATACAGCGTGGAAACAGGCCCTACGGCCCATCGGGTCCACACTGACCATCGATCACCTGTTCATGCTAGATATAGGTAATTCCCTACACTCTCAGGGCAATTTACAGAGGGCCAATTAACCTACAAACCTGCAAGTCTTTGGGGGTGTGGGAGGAACCCAGAGCACCCGGAGGAAACCCACGTGGTCACAGGGAGAAAATGCAAACTCCACACACAGGCAGCACCCGAGGTCAGGATCGAACCCGGGTCTCCGGCGCTGTGGGGCAACAGCTCTACCACTGTGCTACCCACATATTGGCTCAGTGAAGAAATGTATTATCTAGCTTAGTGCTGAACTGCGAACCTCATGAGGATCCACACATTTTATTCCGTTAATGTATTTCTGTTGAAATGATCCATTAACAATATATTATATGCTCTAAAACAGACTGTCGTTTCAAAACTGTTTGTTAAACCATGCTCCAGATTATCTGTTTCCTATCAATCGTTTATTTCTTTTTCCATGAGCTCATCGCTTCCTTACAGTTCTCTCAACTCCACTGCGACCACATTCACTGCGACATCACCTATTCACACACCAGTTCAATGTTATCCCACTTTCTCGCGCACTCACTACACACCCGGGTTACAGGGGCCAATTAACCCACAATCCCGCGTGTCTTTGGGATGTGGGAGGAAACCGGAGCACCCGGAGAAATCCCACGCCGTCACAGGCAGAACGTACAAACTCCGTGCAGACAACACATGTTGTCAGAATCGAACCCGGGTCTCTGGCGCTATAAGGCAACAACTCCACCCCAGCACCACTGTACCGCCCAGTGTTCCGCCAGCACTTTGTCTTGTGCTAAGAGCAGGTTAACCTGCATTTTTGATGTATCAGAATTTTTAAGTGACATTACTAGGTGAGGTACATACCTCATGTGGTTGGAAAAGATAATGTGTTTTTGGCAGTGTACCTGAGAATTAAAGACGACTGAACACCTGCAAGGAAGGAGAACGGAACAGGTATGGCAACTTGTTAATCGTTCCATGGGATTCTGCTGTACTGAGTTGGTGACAGTTCAAAGTCACCACATCGCCCAACACTTGTACTCGGTCTCCCGAGGCCTGCCAGATCATCTTGTAGCCTACCATGTTAACTCCCCTTCCCATTCCCATGGGAATAATGCAGAGGTTGCAGGATCAATTTATCCCAAAGAGGTGGAAAGACTCTAAAGGGAGTAAGAGACACCTGTGGCTGACAAGGGAAGTCAAGGAGAGGAAGTATAACATAGCAAAAAAGAGTGGGAAGACAGAGGATTGGGACTCTTTTAAAGAGCAACAAAAGTTAACCAAAAAGGCAATACAGGGAGAAAAGATGAGGTACGAGGGTAAACTAGCCAATAATATAAAGGAGGATAGTAAAAGTTTTTTTAGGTACGTGAAGAGGAAAAAAATAGTCAAGGCAAATGTGGGACCCTTGAAGACAGAAGCAGGGGAATTTATTATGGGGAACAAAGAAATGGCAGACGAGTTAAACTGTTACTTTGGATCTGTCTTCACTGAGGAAGATACACACAATCTCCCAAATGTTCTAGGGGCCGGAGAACCTAGGGTGATGGAGGAACTGAAGGAAATCCACATTAGGCAGGAAAAGTTTTTGGGTAGACTGATGGGACTGAAGGCTGATAAATCCCCAGGGCCTGATGGTCTGCATCCCAGGGTACTTAAGGAGGTGGCTCTAGAAATAGTGGAAGCATTGGAGATCATTTTTCAATGTTCTATAGATTCAGGATCAGTTCCTGTGGATTGGAGGATAGCAAATGTTATCCCACTTTTTAAGAAAGGAGGGAGAGAGAAAACGGGTAATTATAGACCAGTTAGTCTGACATCAGTGGTGGGGAAGATGCTGGAGTCAATTATAAAAGACGAAATTGCTGAGCATTTGGATAGCAGTAACAGGATCATTCCGAGTCAGCATAAATTTACGAAGGGGAAATCATGCTTGACAAATCTACTGGAATTTTTTGAGGATGTAACTAGGAAAATTGACAGGGGAGAGTCAGTGGATGTGGTGTACCTCGACTTTCAGAAAGCCTTCGACAAGGTCCCACATAGGAGATTAGTGGGCAAAATTAGAGCACATGGTATTGGGGGTAGGGTACTGACATGGATAGAAAATTGGTTGACGGACAGAAAGCAAAGAGTGGGGATAAATGGGTCCCTTTCGGAATGGCAGGCAGTGACCAGTGGGGTACCGCAAGGTTCAGTGCTGGGACCCCAGCTATTTACGATATACATTAATGATTTAGATGATGGGATTAAAAGTACCATTAGCAAATTTGCAGATGATACTAAGCTGGGGGGTAGTGTGAATTGTGAGGAAGATGCAATAAGGCTGCAGGGTGACTTGGACAGGTTGTGTGAGTGGGCGGATACATGGCAGATGCAGTTTAATGTAGATAAGTGTGAGGTTATTCACTTTGGAAGTACGAATAGAAAGGCAGATTATTATCGAGTTAGGAAGAGGGGATGTTCAACGAGAACTGGGTGTCCTAGTGCATCAGTCACTGAAAGGAAGCATGCAGGTACAGCAGGCAGTGAAGAAAGCCAATGGAATGTTGGCCTTCATAACAAGAGGAGTTGAGTATAGGAGCAAAGAGGTCCTTCTACAGTTGTACCGGGCCCTGGTGAGACCGCACCTGGAGTACTGTGTGCAGTTTTGGTCTCCAAATTTGAGGAAGGATATTCTTGCTATTGAGGGCATGCAGCGTAGGTTCACTAGGTTAATTCCCGGAATGGCGGGACTGTCGTATGTTGAAAGGCTGGAGCAATTAGGCTTGTATACACTGGAATTTAGAAGGATGAGGGGGGATCTTATTGAAACATATAAGATAATTAGGGGATTGGACACATTAGAGGCAGGAAACATCTTCCCAATGTTGGGGAAGTCTAGAACAAGGGGCCACAGTTTAAGAATAAGGGGTAGGCCATTTAGAACGGAGATGAGGAAGAACTTTTTCAGTCAGAGAGTGGTGAAGGCGTGGAATTCTCTGCCTCAGAAGGCAGTGGAGGCCAGTTCGTTGGATGCTTTCAAGAGAGAGCTGGATAGAGCTCTTAAGGATAGCGGAGTGAGGGGGTATGGGGAGAAGGCAGGAACGGGGTACTGATTGAGAGAGATCAGCCATGATCGCATTGAATGGCGGTGTTGGCTCGAAGGGCTGAATGGCCTACTCCTGCACCTATTGTCTATTGTCTATTGACCTTTCTGTCCTGGGCCTCCTCCACTGTCAGCGTGAGGCCGCACACAAACTGGAGGAACAGCATCTCATATTCTGCTTGGGTAGTTTACATCCCAGCGGCATGAACATTAGAAACGAGGAACTGCAAATGCTAGTTTACAACAACAACAAAAAAGACAAAAAGTGCTGGAGTAACTCAGTGGGTCAGGCAGCATCTCTGGAGAACATGGAACATGGATAGGTGACGTTTCAGATCCTCCTTCATTCCCATCATTATGAGCATTAAATACTACAACTTTAAATATCACCCTATCTTCCCCCTCCCTCTCTCATGCCCCAACACCTATTATCCCACCTCTACCCGCTGTCCCCTTCCACAAACATTCCTCCCTCTGGCTTTACATTTCACTCCTCTTCTCTCCTTACCTGACACCTCATTGAATCCCTGTTATCCCTAACATTTATCCACCCATGTGCCAAATCAACCACCCCCCTCCCCACCTCCACCTACGACATGGCAGGTTCTGTCCTGCCTCCACCCCCCCCACTCCCCCCCCCCCCATCTCTCTTTTCTAGCTTTCTCCCCCTATTCCAATCAGGGTCCCGACCCGAAACCTCGCCTGTCCTTTCCCTCCACAGATACTGCCTGGCCAGCTGAGTTCCTCCAGTATTTTGCATTGTGCTTAAGATTCCAGCATCTGCAGTCTCCCGTCCTGTAATTGTCGGCTGAACCGAGAAAGAATCAATCAATAATGTAGGATGAGCGTTTGAAGGCTCTGGGCCTGTACTTGCTACAGTTTAGAAGGCTAAGAGGGGATCTCATTGAAACCTACCAAATTATGGAAGGCCTGGATAGAGTGGATATGGAGAGAGGATGTTTCCACTAGTGGGAGAGTCTGGTACCAGAGGGCACAGCCTCAGAATAAAAGGACATGCCTTTCGAATGGAAATGAGGTGGAATGTCTTGAGTCAGAAAGTGGTGGATCTGTAGAATTCATCGCACAAATGTTGGTGGAAGCCAAATCATTAGGTCTTTCTGAATGGAGATTGATGGGTTCTTGATTAGACAGGGCATCAAAGATTATGGAGTTTGGCCCATATCCCTCAAAACCTATCCATGTGCAAATGTTTTTTAAACGTTGTGATAGTACCTGCCTCAACTACCTCCTCCGGCAGCAAGTTCCATATACAACAGTTCAATGGTTCTTTATTATCATGTGGACCAAGGTACAGTGATATTTGTTTTTTGCATACATATCAGTAAGATTATTGCCATACATTACTGATTGAGAGTGATCAGCCATGATCGCATTGAATGGCTGTGCTGGCTCGAAGGGCTGAATGGCCTACTCCTGCACCTATTGTCTATTGTCTAATCCCAGATTAAGTACATAATGCATAGAATCAACCCCCTAGGTCCATATGCAAGAGTCACCTGCCACAAGTTGTGTAAAAAAAGTTGCCCCTCAGGTTCCTATTAAATCGTTCCCCTCAAACCTTAAACCTATGTCCTTGGTTATTAAATCCCCAACTCTGGGCAAAAGGCTCTGGGTATTTACCCAATCTATTCCCCTCATGATTTTGTACACGATTCCTTGCTTCCACGAGTGACTATTATTCAGTCTCTTCTGTCCTTCTGGTTCTTAATTCCCCAACTCTGGGTAAAAGCCTCAAAGAAAAAAAGAAAAAATTCCAGCGTTGCCATCAGGTGATGTTTGGGTCAGGAACCTTCTTCAGACTGGATGCCGACCTGAAATGTGTCCCATCCATGTTCTCCACAGTGAAGGTGGCAGGGTGATGCAGCGGTAGAGTTGCTGCCTTACAGTGCCAGAGACCTGGGTTCGAGCGACTCCAGGCGCTATCTGTACAGAGTGTATGTTCTTCCCGTGACCTGCCTGGATTTTCTCCAGGAGCTCCCGTTTCCTCCCACACTCCAAAGACGTACAGGTTTATTGGTTAATTGGCTTGGTAAAATTGTAAATTGGCCCTAGTGCGTGCACGATAGAGTTAAGTGTGCAGGGATCGTTGGTCGGCGCGCCGAAGGGCCTATTTCCACATTGTATTTCTAAACTAAACTTGTCGCCTGACTTGTTGTGTTACTCCAGCACTTTCTGTCTTTTCTTGTAAACCAGCGGTCTGCAGTTCCTTGTTGATACAGATGACTATTGACGTTCTCTTCTCTCCTTCAGGTGTTTGTCACTTGCAGTGTGCTGCTCTGTGCCCATGCACCCAGCCCCTACCCATGCACACAGGGGTGTGTTCCTGGCACTGCCCCGTGGACGGTCCAATTAGCCCTGCAACAGGTCAGGGCTGGACCAGTGCACATCACAAAGGAGATCGACTTGGGTGAGAATGATAATGCTAGTTTCTTTTTCCAGGTGTTATTGATTCTTTGCTAGAGTCATGCAGCAGGAAAACGGACCCTTAAACCCAACTGGTTCATGGCGACCAAGATGCCCCACTTAAACTAGTCCCAATTGGGGGCGGCACTGTGACGCGGCGGTAGAGTTGCTGCCTTACTTTCAGCGCCAGAGACCCGGGTTCAATCCTGATTAAGGGCCCAATATGGCAGAGTACAATCTTATAGAGGGGCACAAGGAACTGGAGTTGCTAGTTTATCGTAAAAAAAAAAAAAAAATGCTGGAGTAACTCAGCGGCTCAGACAGCATCTGTGGAAGACTTGTGATAAGTGACGTGAAGAAGGGTCCCGACCCAAAATGTCACCTATAGATGAGTATTACCTTATTCCTGATCCAACACCCAAACATATCCCCGTAAACGGGCAGTGACCAGGAGTAAGAAGGACTGGCTGATATCTTCAGTACCCAAGATAGACTCAAAAAGCTGGAGTAACTCAGCGGATCAGACAGAAACGATTCCTTGTTTCTACGAGTGACTATACTCAGTCTCTTCTCTCCATTTGGTTTTTGATTCCTCAACTCTGTGTAAAAGACTCAATTAATTCTGTCTGACCCGCTGAGTTACTCCAGCTTTTTGTGTCTATCTTTGGTTTTAACCAGCATCTGTAGTTCCTTCCTGCACATGTTCAGTACCCATACCATCTTGTCCCTGTGCAACACCCTAAATAGAAATAGTCACATAGATGATCTAATTTAGCTGCTCCACAAGGTAGTTAACTTCAAACCCAAGATTTTCCTGATCGTTATTACCAGGAAGCAAATTTACCTGAGTCATTCAGCACAGCATGCTTGAACCATTTGTAAAATTACTTCCTTGTGCAGTATATTTTAAAGAGATTGACTCATTGCATCTTATCATCTTGGGTGTACATTGGAAACTCATGAGCTCAAGAACTAAATGGTTCACATTAGCCTCTGCAAGTCATGTCATGAACTTAGTAGAAGAGGGGCGAGCCTTCAATTATTCACCAGTTAGACTTTAGAGATGCACAATGCAGAAATCGGCCCTTCGGCCCACCGAGTCCAAGCCGATGTACAATTTTACGCGGACAATTTACAATTTTACCAAAGCCAATTAATCTACAAACCCGAAGGTAGATACAAAATGCTAGAGTAACTCAGGGGGCCAGGCAGCATCTCTGGACAGAAGGAATGGGTGACATTTTTGGTCGAGACCCTTCTTAAGCATTTTGTGTCTACCTTCGATTTAATCCAGCATCTGCAGTTACGCAATCTACAAACCCCGCATGTCTTTGGAGTGTGGGAGACCGGAGCACCTTGAGAAAACCCACGCAGTCACAGCGAGAATGTTCAAACTCCATACAGACAGCACCCGTAGTCAGAATCAAACCCGTGTCTCTGGCGCTGTCAGGCAGCATATTTACTGCTGCGCCCCGTCAGTTAAGGATCATAGAACATACGGCACAGGAACAGGCCCTTCGGCCCACAATGTCTGTGCTGAACATGATGCCATGTTAAACTAATCCCCTCTACCTGCACGTGATCCATATCCACATTTCCCTGCATATACATTTGCCTTTCTAAAAACCTTTCAAATTCCAGTCATATTCTAGCATCCTTGTATCCCTTGTATCCAAGTTAAACAAGGTTCATCAGATGATCGACACAAAATGCTGGAGTAACTCAGCAGGACAGGTAGCATCTCTGGAGAGAAGGAAAGAGAAGGACCCTTTCTTCAGTCTCGACCCGAAACGTCACCCATACCTTCTCTCCGGTGATGCTGCCTGTCCCGCTGAATTACTCCAGCATTTTGTGTCCACCTTCGATTTAAACCAGCACCTGCAGTTCTTTTCTACACAAGGTTCATCAGAAGGTAGAAACAAAGAACTGCAGATGCTGGTTTATACCAAAGTGCTAGAGTAACTCAGCGGGTCAGGCAGCATCTCTGGAGAAAAAGATTGGGGGATTTTTTGGGTCAAAACCCTTCAACCAACCTCCCCCCCCCACCTAATTTCCAAGTGAAGAAGGGTCCCGACCCAAAATGTCACTTATCCCTTTCCTTCAGAGATGTGCCTGACCCTCTGAGTTGCTCCAGCATTTTGTGTCTATCCAGCAGAAGGTTATTACCTTCCTCCCTCAAAATGTAATGGCTTCTTTGCTAAATAAACACACAGCCACAATGCCAACCCGTTTTAATAGATTTATACTTTATTATCACATGACACGTCACAGTGAAATTCTTGTTTTCAGTGCTGTACAGAAAGTATACAGAGTCGCCATGTATAATAACAGTTACAAGGTGTGCACAGCCTTAAACTTTAAATTATTTCTTCTTTAATCCCAGGTGCTAATTATGCTGTCATTACAGTCGGGCTGTCGTTGGCAGGCGCCGTGGTCTACATCGTTTTGATCCTGTTGAAGAGATCATTTGTAGGACTATACTACAGAGGAGACGTTAGATCTTCCCGATCCAGGCGATTCTGACAAACAAGTCCATCAGCCAGCACCGTGCCTTCCCGGAGATCTAATGAGTTTCTATTCGTTGGTGTTTTCCTTCAGCTCCCTCTGCAGTCAACCAGGTGCCTCACATCCTCACTCGATGTCAGGATCGCCTGTGGCTCTCTCTCTCTCTGGGTTGGAAGGAATCTCTAACTTAAAAGGACAGAGTGCTGGAATAACTCAGCAGGTCAGGCAGCACCTCTAGAAGACAGGGATAGGTGACGTTCCATAACCCATGACCTCCAGAGATGCTGACTGACCTGCTGTGTTATTCCAGCACCTGCAGTTCTTTACGCCTTTATCTATATCTTTACTAAAGCTCTAACTTTACGATGGTGACATGAAAGAACATTTTTGATAGATATACAGATATGCAGAGAATGGAGGGGTCTCACGTGCGGGTTTAGCAAGGCTTCAAGTTTGGTACAGACACTTGGCAGCGCAGTGGTAGAGCTGTTGCCTCACAGCGGCAGAGACCCAGGTTCAATCCTGATGTTAGGTGCTGTCTGTATGGAGTTTGTGTGTTCTCCCTGTGACTAAGTGGGGTTTCTCCGGGTGCTCTGGTTTCCTCCCACACTCCAAAGACGTGCAGGTTTGTAGGTTAGTTGACCTCTGTAAGTTGTCCCTAGTCTGTAGGATAGAGCTAGTGAAGGGAGATCGCTAGTTGGCATGGACTCGGTGGGCCGAAGGGCCTGTTTCAATGCTGTATCTTTAAACTAAACTAAACGATGTGGGCTGAAAGGCCTTTCTGTGTTGCACTTTTCTATGGTCTGTTAACTCCCTCAGTATTAGTGCATAGATCATCAGTAGGATGAAGATCCCACGCTGCTACATGATAAATTACACAGCTGTATAATTTCAAACAGAGTGCCACTCTGCCATCACTTGAGTGCAGATACCACAACATACACTGATATCTGTGCGTAGTTTCCAACATGTGTTGGAATCAGTCTGTCTGAATCAGTCTGAAGAAGGGTCTCGACTCGAAACGTCACCCGTTCCTTCTCTCCAGAGATGCTGCCTATCCTGCTGAGTTTCTCCAGCATTTTGTGTCTACCTTCGATTTAAACCAGCATGTGCAGTTCTTTCCTACACACGTGTCCAATTCTAACCTGATACCTGAAGTGCTTTGAATAGGTTTAAGGTTGGGGGGAGGGGAAAGATTTAATAGGAACCCGAGGGGTAACTTTTTTACACAAGGGATGGTTGGGTATATGGAACGAGCTGCCAGAGGAGGTAGTTGAGGCAGGTACTAACGCAATGTTTAAGAAACATTTAGACAGGTACTTGGATCGGATAGGTTTCGAGGGATATGGGCCAAACGCAGGCAGGTGGGACTAAATGGGGCAAGTTGGTTGGCGTGGGCAAGTTGGGCCATGGGGCCTGTTTCCACGCTGTATGACCTATTCCTCTTAACAATTCCGCTGCTAACATTCATGGCAGCCAAGAAAGACCCAACTCTCCATAAGAAAGTTAATGCTTCCAATTTACAATTGTAAAAAAACCCATATACTGCTCCAAAATAAAAAAAATGCAAATGAAATTAAATCTGAAATTTTAAAAATGCCATATATAAACACACGAGATGTTGGTGATTGTATAAGACGTCAGTGAGGTTGCATTTGGGGTATTCTGTTCAGTTTTTGTAACCCTGCTATAGGAAGGATGTCATTAAGCTGGAAAGGGAGCAGAGAAGATTTATGAGGACGTTGCCAGGACTCGAGGGCCTGACATAGGGAGAGGTTGGGCAGGCTTTATTCCTTGGAGGGCAGAAGGCTAAGGGATGATCTGAAAAAGGTGTATAAAATCAGGAGGGGAATAAATGCACAGTCTTTTACCTAGGGTAAGGAAATCAAGAACCAGAGGACATAGGTTTAAGGTAAAAAGAGAAAGATTTAATAGGAACCCGAGGGGCAACTTTTTCACTTAGGGTATATGGAATGAGCTGCCAGAGGGGGTATTTGTAGCAGGTACAATAACATTGGACAAGTACATGGATTGGAAAAACTTAGATGGATATGGACCAAATGCAGGCAAATGAGACTAGCTCGGCATCTTGGTCAGGTTGGATGAGTTGGGGCAAAGGACCTGTTTCTCTGCTGTATGACTCTTTATTCCAATAAAACGTTAACTCTGTTTCTCTCTTCACGGATGCTGCCTACCCTTCTGAGTCTCTCAGCATCTTTGTTTTCAATGCTTCGAGTGCCAGTTTTTTTACGGAGTTTCATGCAGAAGACCTTTTACCTCGGGTTTTGTGTTCCTTGTTCTCCATTGATCTGCAGGAAGGTTCAACGTATAAGCTTTGAGGCTGTTTATTTGCTCAATAACCACAAGTAGGTTCAGCATTAATCAGCTGCATATTTTTTGTTGCTCTTTCCGATATTAGAGATTTACAATCTTTTATACGGGCAAACGGAGTTGAGAGCTAAATACTCGACAGACTTGTTCCCGAGGGCTGGGGCTTGTTCAGGGATAGGCATTTGCCTTACATTCGCTGTTGGCTCTTGCGATCACTAATGGACCTGGAAGGTTCTGTGCTTCTTGGTTTAGCAGCCAATACACTGGTTCTCAATAGAGTCATGAACTAATAAAGTGCGATCATTTCCTGAAACCAAAAAAAAATGAAATTTTTTTTTTTGGAGGACCAAGAATACAACTTAACTATTTGATAACAACGATAAAAAAACTTCAGAACTCAAAAAGGTTTTATTATTATATTATGAAAGGTCCTTGACAATTTTTTGTTGCAGATTGTAAATAATAATTTGTTATTTTCTGCCCGTCATTATTCTTAAATGATTATGATAGCATTCAAGCCTTTGGTGAGAGAGCACAGCTTCCATTATAAAATCATGAGGTGGATAGATAGGGCGAATGCAGAGTCTTTTACCCAGAGTGGGGAATTAAGAACCAGAGGGCATCGGTTTAAGGTGAAAGGGGGAAGATTTAATAGGAGCCTGAGGGGCAATTATTTTTACTCAAAGGGTGGTGGGGATATGGTACGAGTTGCCAGAGGAGGGGATTGAAGCAGGTAAAATAACATTTAAAAAATATTTGGACAGGAACAACGATAGAAAAGGTTTAGAGGAATATAGAGTAAGTATGGGCAAATGAGACTAGCTTAAATGGGGCATCTTGGTCGGTATGGGTGAGTTGGGCCGAAGAGCCTATTTCTATGCTGTATGACCGTGTACTCTATACACCTAGTTTGCAGTTTCACTGAGTTGTAGGTTTATTCTAGGTACATAGATACAGACAATAGGTGCAGGAGTAGGCCATTTGGCCCTTTGAACCAGCACCACCATTCAATGTGATGGTTGATCATCCACAATCACTACCTCTTTCCTGCCTTCTCCCCATACCTCTTGATTCCGCTAGCCCTAAGAGCTCTATCTAACTCTCTTTTAAATGCATCCAGTGAATCGGCCTCCACTGCCTTCTTATGCAGAGAATTCCACAAATTCACAATTCTGTGTGAATTTTTTTTCATCTCAGTTCTAAATGGCCTACCCCTTATTCTTAAACCGTGGCCCCTGGTTCTGGACTCCCCCAACATCGGGAATATGTATCCTGCATCTAGCGTGTCCAATCCCTTAATAATTTTATATGTTTCTATAAGATCCCTTCTCATCCTTCTAAATTCCAGTGAATACAAGCCCAGTCGACCCATTCTTTCATCGTATGACAGTCCCGCCATCCCAGGAATTAACCTCGTGAACCTACACTACACTCCCTCAATAGCAAGAATGTCCTTCCTCAAATTAGGAGACCAAAACTCCACACAATACTCCAGGTGTGGTCTCACCCTGTACATAGGGCCCTGTACAACTGCAGAAGGACCTCTTTGCTCCTATACTCAACTCCTCTCGTTATGAAGGCCATGATGCCATTAGCTTTCTTCACTGCCTGTTGTACCTGTATGCTTACTTTCAGTGACTGATGTACTAGGACACCCAGGTCTCGTTATATTTCCCCTTTTCCTAACCTAACACCGTTCAGATAATAATCTGCCTTCCCGTTCTTGCCTCCACGGTGGATAACCTCACATTTATCCACATTATACTGCATCTGCAATGCATCTGCCCACTCACCCAACCTGTCCGTCACTGCATCCTCGTAGCATCCTCTTCACAGTTCACACTGCCACCCAGCTCTGTGTCATCTGCAAATTTGCTAATGTTGCTTTTAATTCCTTCATCTAAATCATTAATGTGTATTGTAAATAGCTGCGGTCCCAGCACTGAGCCTTGCGGCACCCCACTAGTCACTGCCTGCCATTCTGAAAGGGACTCTTTAATCCCTACTCTTTGCTTCCCGTCTGCTGATCAATTTTCTATCCATGTCAATACCCTACCCCCAATACTATGTGCTCTAATATCGTCCACTAATCTCCTGTGTGGGACCTTATCAAAGGCTTTCTGAAAGTTCAGGTACACTACATCCACTGGCTCTCCCTTGTCCATTTTACTTGTTACATCCTCAAAAAAATCCAGAAGATTTGTCAAGCATGATTCCCCTTTGTAAATCCATGCTGACTTGTAAATCCATCCTGTTACTGCTATCCAAATGCGCTGCTATTACATCTTTGATAATCGACTCCAGCATCTTTCCACCAATGTCAGGCTAACTGGTCTATAATTCCCTGCTTTCTTTCTCCCTCCTTTCTTGAAAAGTGGGATAACATTAGCTACCCTCCAATCCCCAGGAACTGATCCAGAATCTCTAGAACATTGAAAAATGATCACCAATGCATCCACGATTTCTAGAGCCACCCCCTTGAGTACCCTGGGATGCAGACCATCAGGCCCTGGGGATTTATCAGCCTTCAGTCCCATCAGTCTACCCAACACCATTTACTGACCAATGTGAATTTCCTTCAGTTACTCCGTCACCCTAGATCCTCTGTCCCCTAGTACATCTGGGAGATTGTTTGTGTCTTCCTGAGTGAAGACAGATCCAAAGTACCTGTTCAACTCATCTGCCATTTCCTTGTTCCCCATAATAAATTCACCTGTTTCTGGCTTCAAGAGACCAACATTTGTCTTCATTATTTTTTTCTTTTCACATACCTAAAGAAGCTTTTACTATCCTCCTTTATATTTTTGGCTAGCTTACCTTCATATTTCATCTTTTCTTCCCCTATGCCTTTTTAGTTACCTTCTGTTGATCTTTAAAAGTTTCCTAATCCTCTGGCTTCCCGCTCATCTTCGCTATGTTTTATTTTTATGCCGTCCTTGACTTCCCTTGTCAGCTACGATCGCCTCTTACTCCCCTTAGAATCTTTCTTCCTCTTTGGAATGAAATGACCCTGCATCTTCTGGATTATTCCCAGAAACACCTGCCATTGCTGTTCCACCGTCATCCCTGCTAGGGTCCCTTTCCAGTCAACTTTGGCCAGCTCCTCCCTCATGCCAACATAGTCCCCTTTGTTCAACTGCAATACTGGCACTTCTGATTTTACTTTCTCCCTTTCAAATTGCAGATTAAAACTTATCATGTTATGGTCACTACCTCCGAATCGTTCCTTTACCTTGAGTTCCCTTATCAAATCTGGTTCATTACACAACACTAAATCCAGAATTGCCTTCTCCCTGGTAGGTTCCAGTACAAGCTGCTCTAAGAATCCCTCTCGGAGGCACTCTATAAACACCCTTTCTTGGGGTCCAGTACCAACCTGATTTTCCCAGTCTACCTGCATGTTAAAATCTCCCATAACCACCGTAGCATTACCTTTGTTACATGCTAATTTTAACTCCTGATGCAACTTGCACCCTATCTCCAGGCTACTGTTTTGGGGCCTGTAGATAACCCCCATTAGGGTCTATTTACCCTTACAATTCCTCAGTTCTATCCACAATGACTCTACTCTGTTTCTTTGTCACCCCTCACAAGGGACTGAATTTCATTCCTTACAGAGCCACCCCACCCATCTCCCCTCCGCCCACCTGTCTGACTTTTCGATAGGACGGTATACCCCTGAATATTCAGTTCCTAGCTCCGATCCTCTTGCAGCCATGTCTCTGTAATTCCTACAACATCATTCTTACCAATTTCTAACTGAGCCTTAAGCTCATCCACTTTATTTCTTTTACTTCGCACTTTTAATTCAGTATTCACCTCTCCTCTCACACCAGTTCCTATTTCACCTGACCTCACGCTCTTATCCCTTCTTGAACTTTCCGTCCCATTAATTTGGGTGTCCTTCGTAACTTGTCTTGTACTCTCTTCCCCTTTAACTCCGTCCTTATGCTCCCAATTTCTCAACTCCTCCCCCCCTGCTATTTAGTTTAAACCCACCCGTGCAGCAGCAGCAAACCTGCGGCAGCTCCCAGCATGCTCACTGAATCACAGAGTTGTTCTTTACTGGTTATTACTTTCTCATGTACCAAGGGACAGTGAAAAGCTTTGTTGTGCATGCTATCCAAACAGATCAGATAAGCCATACATAAATGTGATCAAATCAAACTCAAGTACAGTAGATAGAGCAAAGTGGAAGATAGAGTGCAGAATATAGTTCTCAACATCAGTTCCAGAGACAAAGACCGATGTCCGCAATGAGGTAGTGGTGAATCGGACAGCACCCTAACTTATGGAAGGACTGTTCAGAAGCCTGATAACAAAGAGGAAGAAGCTGTCCCTGTGTCTGGTGGTGTGCGTTTTCAGGTTTCTGTACCTTCGACTGGATGGGAGCAGGGAGAAGAAGAAATGGCCAGGAATGGACAATGTGTGATCGAAGCAGATGAAGTTATGAGCACCAAAGAACAGAGTTTGAATCTGGTATTTATGTTCATACCCAGAGTTATTGCATGGGATGAAACATTATGAGCAATAATGCCTCACCTGACGTTACAGAATAGGATGAGGTTCTGGACTGCAATGAGAGTACAGTGATCATTCTGCCCACTTATTAGGTGTCTGTCAACCACCACATGGACCGCATCTGGTTCACTCGCTGAAAGAAAGAGACGTAAAGAGGATCATGGGGCTTGAAGATTAACCAAAACATCCAAACCACATTCAGTCATAGAATCATACAGCATGGAAACAGGCTGCTTGGTAGTTCGGGTATTAGAATAGTAAGGGTGTCAAAGATTATGGGGAGAAGGTAGGAGAATGGGGTTGAGAGGGAAAGATAGGTCGGCCATGATTGAATGGTGTAGGAGACTCAACGGGCCAAAAGGCCTAATTCTGCTCCTATGACTTGCAAACGTCCAACTTCTCCAAACCGATTATGTTGCCCCCATATAACCTCGTTCCATTTGCCCACATTTGGTCCATATCCCTGTAAACCTTTCCCTGGGGTGGCATCGGCCCGTCCCTCATTGGCCGCCACTCCCTTCACTCGGGCAGTTCTCGCCCCCGGCGGCCATCATGGCCCCCCCCATCCTCATTGGCCGTCACTCGGGCGGGTAAGGTAAATTTTAAACTTTAAAATGTCTATAACTTTAAAAATATAAGACCGATTTGAATGAAACTTGGGTACTAAAGACCCCAGGACAATGGTGAGTAAGGCGGGCCTAAAATTGTCACGCTGTCATGTGACGGGGGCACAAAGATAAGGCACAAGCATTCGGGGGGGAACAATACGGGGGGGGGGGGGGAAACAAACAAACAAGAGTTTTAGTAATGTAATATATAGATTGAAGCTTGTTACTGAGGACCAAAGATGACTTACCACTGAAGGTGGCTCCCGAATCTTTCACAAAGTCCTCCACTATGATTGGAAGGCTCGCAAAATCTGTTCTCCTCACCAGCTCAAAGACAGAGGGCTGCAAAAAGAATTGACCAACTGTACAAGAATTTCAATAAAATACAAACACTTATCTTTGATCAGATTATCATCTTTGGACCTGGAAGGCGTTACCGATGCCGTTTAATCAGTAAGCTGGATTGCTCCTTCCTGTACGTTGTCACCAATAATTACATGTGACTTGTACAGTTATTTAGAGATGTACAAAATATCAGATTTCCAAAGTCATTATTGGCTGTTTTGCTTGCAGCATATCCCAAGAATGGGATCTAACGCTCCTAAGATTTCAAGAATCAAGTGTTTAATTACCAATATGTACAGACGACAGAATAATGAAATTATTACTCGCAGCTTAACAGGGTCCAAAATGCAAATTAACAGAAAATATATGATTTAAAAAAAAAAAAAACAATAAATTAATAACCGTAATACCACTGCAAAACCCAAAGCGCTGCTATTACATGCTATTACCACTGCATCACCACATTTCGATGTCCTACTCTCTTTCCCCTTCCACCCATGTCCCTTCCTCTGGCTTCAGTTTACTCCTCGTCTCATCTTATACCCTTTTATCTCTAACCTTTCATCTCCACCCCAACTGCCCTTCACCTGTATCCACCTATCACTCGCTAGGCTTTGTCCTGCCCTCACCTCTCTTCTTGCTTTCTCCCGCCAAAGTGTCCCGACCCGAAATTTCAACTATCCATGTTCTCCAGAGATGTTGCCTGATCCGCTGTATTACTCCAGCACTTTGTGTTTTTTTTGTTGAACAAACTGGATCTGCAGTTCCTTGTGTCTACAGTTTAAACTGGATACTTACCCCAGTCAAGCTATAGCCCCGGAATATCCATGACTTTTCTTGGTTGGTAGCACAGCACAAAGCAGCAACTCCATGTCCCACCACACAAATTGGCTCTGCAGTTAGACAAGTAAAAACAATATAAATATCTGATTAGCTCTAACCCAAATGTAGACTTTTGACTTTAGAGATACAGTGCAGATACAAGCCCTTCGGCCCACTGAATCTGTGCCAAACAACGATCCCTGTACACTAACACTATCCTACTTACTAGGGACAATTTATAATTTACCTAATCCAATTAACCTACATAACTGCACATCTTTAGTGTGTGGGAGGATACTGGAGCACCCGGAGATAACCCCTACGGTCACAGGGAGAACGTACAAACTCCTTACAGACAGCATATAAAGGCCTGTCCCAGTTAGGTGATTTTAAGGCGACTGCCGGCGACTAGGCTGCTGCCGAATGTTCGCCGAGGTGTCGTGGGCATGATCGTGAGGAGTCTTCAATGAATCGTAGCGGATCTCGGCGCGTAGCGGAGAAAGTTACCTGCTAGAAATTTCTCGGCGACAGCTGGCTTGTCGCCAGGTCTCGTAGCTTATTGCGGGCACTGTCGCATGCTGTCCCCATGTTTGCCAGGTTGTCACAGATGCATTTAGAAGCACGTAATATTAAATTAAGAAAAGGCATTTGAAGATACCAGAAGACAGTTTTGTTTAACCAATTTATTTACCGTCAGGCCATTTGACAGGTAGATTGGAGGCGACAGTTTGACGGTCAGGTAAGGGTGGGAATTTCGCGATGTTTCCAAAGGCGGTGTAATCTCTTCGCCAGGTGCTAGTTTCACAAAATGTAACTTGTAACGACCTGACTTGGCATTGTTGTGGTTATTGTCGTAGGGTAAAAGAAAATTTAGGCGATCTGCAACGACTTTGACAGTCGCCGGCAGTCGCCTTAAAAATCGCATAACTGGGACAGGCCCTTAAGTAGTCAGGATCGAACCCGGGTCTTTGACGCTGTAAGGCAGCAACTCTACCACTGTGCCACTGCATGATGGCAGATCAAGAGGGCAGCAACTAGTGGACAAGATGATTAAAAGTTGTAAATCAGAGCCCATATTCCAGAGGAAACCCACGCAGTCACAGGGAGAACATGCAAACTCCACGCACAAACAGCACCCGAGGTCAGGATCGAACCCGGGTCTTTGGCGCTATGAGCCAGCAGCTCTACCACCTGTGCCACTTTCTCAGGCAGGTTTGCTATGCCGTGCTGCCACAGGGAATAGCAGGTCTGAGGCATCTGCATGGTCTTCCTACTTACACACAAATCTTGACAAACAAAGCTAACATTCAGCTAAGTTCCATCAAACTCCCTTCTGCCAAATCACATACACGCCTTCTAATGAAGGTCAATAGACACAAAAAGCTGGAGTAACTCAGCGGGACAGGCAGCATCTCTGGAGAGCAATGGGTGACGTTTCGGGTCGAGATCCTTCTTCAGCTCGAAACATCACCCATTCCTTCTCTCCAGAGATGCTGCCTGTACCACAGAGTTACTCCAGCTTTTTGTGTCTATCTTCGGTTTAAACCAGCATCTGCAGTTCCTTCCTACACATTTCTAATGAAGGTCACTGGATAGCAGGTCTGGAACACAACCTGTGTCTTGTTTCCCCCACAGTCCCCCTCGGCAGCCTAGGCGGACCATTCCGGTACCGCTGAACTCCAATCGGAGGGTGCTACCTTTGTTGGTCTGGAAACATGGATAATCCTGAAAGGCTCTGAATCCAAGGGTGCTGGAAAATGAGTGGTGGACCTGTATTACTGTGATTGTGAACGTGATACTTACTTTTCTCAGCGCGGAAATTCTGAAGAATCTTGGCCAGGTATCCGCTGGTCGCAAGGTCCACCATGGCACCAGGACAATTAGGAATCAGGATGGCATTGTACCTGGCACCTTGAGACACAAAATTAAGAGTGAAGCATATACAAAAAAAAAAGATAAACCAATGCGGAGACACAACGAATTGTAGCTGCTGGAATCTTAAGCGAAACACAAAGACTGGAGTGCCTCAATAGACAATAGGTGCAGGAGGAGGCCATTCGGCCCTTCGAGCCAGCACCGCCATTCAATGTGATCATGGCTGATCATTCTCAATCAGTACCCCGTTCCTGCCTTCTCCCCATACCCCCTGACCGCTATCCTTAAGAGCTCTATCTAGCTCTTTCTTGAATACATTCAGAGAATTGGCCTCCACTGCCTTCTGAGGCAGAGAATTCCACAGATTCACAACTCTCTGACTGAAAAAGGTTTTCCTCATCTCAGTTCTAAATGGCCTACCCCTTATTCTTAAACTGTGGCCCCTTGTTCAGGACTCCCCCAACATTGGGAACATGTTTCCTGCCTCAACGGGTCACACAGCATCTGTGGAGGGAAACCGACAGGCGACATTTAGGGTCAGACCACTAAGAAGGCTCCTGACCCGAAACATTGCTTGTCCATTGTCTACAGATGCTGCCTGACCTGCTGAGTTAGCCAGCACTTTGTGAGATGTGAGGCAGTAGGTTTAGTTACAGTATGTAGAAACAAAGTACTGCAGATACACACAAAGTGCTGCAATAACTCAGCGGGTCGGGCAGCAGCTCGGGAAAAAAAGGATGGGTGACGTTTCCGGTTGGGACCCCTCTGAAGCAGGTCTGAAGAAGGGTCCCGACCCGACCCGAGCCAGAACTATGTGCCTATGTTTAGTTTCAGGTTTTGTTTAAATAAAGTGGATTAAAAATCTACAATGTTGTATACTGAAATCGGCGAATCACTGAAATCTCTCAGGCATATTATAAGCCCAATGATGTCAGTTTCACCAATACTTAATACATTGCTAATTTTAACTTTTCCTTTATACCCCAGGGTGGAAATGTCAGTGACTACAGGCCATGGTTTACAGTGAGAGGGGCAAAGTTTAAAGATGATGTGTGGGGGAAGTATTTCTCACAGGGGATGGTGAGTATCTGGGGTGCACTGGCAAATGGGGTGGTCAATAGTCAATAGTCAATAGTCGTTTATTTGTCACATACACATAAATGTGTAGTGAAATGAAACATTACCCGCAGTTAAACAATAAGACCAATAAGAATAATCAATAAAAATGCAATAACACATACAATCACAACTAACACCAAACAAAAAGAAACATCCATCACAGTGAGTCTCCTCCAGTCCCTCCTCACTGTGATGGAAAGCCAAAAATGTCTTTTTCTCTTCCCTGCCGTCTTCTCCCGCGGTCAGGCTGTTGGATTTGCCACGTCGGGGCGGTCGGGGCTCCCGATATTGAAGCCGCCGCTGGGCGGTGAAAGGTCAACGGCCTATTTCAGGCCGCGCCGGACGGTGAAAGGTCCGCGGCGGGCCGACCCAAGCCACGCGATTCGGGGCGGGCGGACACGCTGCCTCTGCCGCTGCCGGAGCTCCCGATGTCGGCCCCCATCCAGGGGCCTGCGGGCTTCCGACGTCCACGCGGCCCGCGCCGGAGCCTCCGGAGACGAATCGCAGCCGCTCCCGCAGCATTCGCAGGCAGCCAGCGCCGCAGGTGGTGAGTCCGGGCCGCGGGCTCTGCGAACCAGAGCCCCAGGTGTTCCCAGGTGCATGGCCGGTGGTAGGCCGCAACGGGAACGGGGACACGACACAGAAACAAAGGTCGCGTCTCCGTTCGGGAGAGAGAATTTTACAGTTCCCGTTCCCTCCCACCCCCCCCCCCAAACATAACATACAAACACTACACCATATTAAAACTACAATTCATACAAAAACAACAAAAAACACAAAAGACAGACGGACTGCAGGCAAGCCGCAGCTGCGACGGCAGGCAGGTATGACTGGGGCATTGAAGAGGTTTTTAGATAGGCAAATGGATATACAGGGAATGGAGAGATATGGATCATGAGCAAGCAGAGGAGATTGGTTTATCTTGGCATTATGTTCGGCAGGGACCTTGTGGGCCTGTACCTGTGCTGTACTATTCCATTTTCTATGTATTCTAAATTTATCAAACACATTGTCGTGGATAAGAAGCCTACCATCTATTGACTCCAACTTAGCCGGATTGGAATAAGGCTTCATACGAAAATCGTTTATCCACCGAATATTATTCTCATCCAGCTCCACAAATTCCATTGGCTTCCCCTAATGCAAACAACATAAAGTATAGTTTAGTTTATGATACAGTGAAACGTTTTTTTATTGAGGTTGGGCAGTTAAGGATTTTATTTCTTGGAACACAGAAGAGTGACTAGTGATCTTATAGAGGTTTATAAAATCATGAGGGGAATAGATAAGGTGAATGAATGCACATAGCTCTTCAACCCAGAGTAGAGGAATCAAGAACCAGAGGACATATGTTTAAAAAATCTTGTCAATAATGGCTCCTCTTTGGTCGACACAAGGAACTGCAGATGCTGGTTTATCAAGGAAAGACACACAATGCAGGTCCGGCAGCATCTCTGGAGAACATGGATAGGTGATATTTTGGGTCGGGACCCTTCCTCAGACTGACTCCTCTCTGGCCTTGACTGATTCAACAAATCTGTAGAACTTCTGATCAGACATCTCACCCATTCAAGAGTAGAACAAACATTACAGTGCATAACATAACAAGTTACTTACCCCTGGAGTAGCAATCTGCAGGTTAAAAGCTGTGCTACAGAGCACAAAGGATTGATGAAATGACTGAGCAGATACTCCTGTAGATTGGGGGAGTGGGGGTGGTTGGCAGTAGCAGTGGGCAGGGATGGAAAAAACAGGAAAGAGACAAGTCGCCTTAGTACAATCCCATAGTGCTACCATCTACAATTATTAAATGCACGCACACTCAGACACACACACACGCACACTCAAACACACGCACACTCAGACACACACACACACTCAGACACACACACTACTACATTTTATTGCAATCACTACCGTGAAAAATTAATTCCACATTGGCCACTAGAGTAGTTTGTATTGGTTTAGTTTAGTTTAGAGACATAGCATGGAAATGGGCCCTTCAGCCCACTGTCCACGCCGACCTACAATCACCCGTACACTAGTACACTACGGACAATTTACAGTAGCCAATTAATCAACAAATCTGCACATCTTTGGGATGTGGAAGTAAACCAGAGCACCCGAGAAACCCACACGGACACAGGGAGAATGTGCAAACTCCGCCCGAGGTCAGTATCAAACCAGGGTCTCTGGTACTGTGAGGTAACAGCTCTATCAGCTGTGCCACTGTGCTAGTTGGAACACAAACCTCCCAGAGTGAGCTACACGCCACAGCCTTGGCTCTGCAGGAAGCTCTGCAGTAAGGAGAGGGGCAACATAGTTGACAACAGCGTTCAGAGTATAGGGTGGTGCTGAAAATTAGCAATCACTACGATTTCTGTGATCACCGTTGGGAAGTACAGGTGTGCAAAGGTTGAACAACATCAGAATTAGTTCATTGTTTAAATCCCACCGGCTTGCAATTAGAGAATAGACATAGCAACCTTGCAAAGTGCCAGCACAAGCTTGGTAGGCTGAATAGCCTCTCTCTCTGAACTGTTGCTGGTCCTCTGCCATAACATGGGGTTCTGCCATAACATGTCGACAAGGAGACAGCACAGGCAAGGTGGGCGGAATGGCCTCGCTCCGTACTGTCTCGGAAATATAGAACCAGCACAGGCAAGCAAAGCTGAATGGCCTCTTTCCACCCTGTCTCTAAGTTCCTGTCCTTCCCCCAGCCTGAGGACAGGGGATAGCACCACCAGGCTGGGCCGAATGGTCACTGCCTTCATCGTTGCTGGTGCCCTCTTGGTCTGTGGACATGGAGCTAGCACAGATAGACTGGGCCGAATGGCCTCTCTACCTCCCCATCCCTATGTTGCCGTCGTTCCCCAGACTGAGGATGGGGGATAGCACAGGCAGGCTGGGACGAATGGCCTCAATCTTCATCGTTGCTGGTGTCTCAGTCTGTGAACGTGGATCCAGCACAGGCAGGGTGGGCCGAGTGGCCTCTATCTTTACCATAGCTGATTGCTGGTGCCCCCAGGATGTGGAGGTGGAGCCAGCACAGGCAGGGTGGGCCGAGTGGCCGCACTATTTGCCCCCCCCCCCCCTCCTCCTCCCCAGGCTGAGGACCCGGGGAGGGATAGCACCGCCGGGCAGAACGGCCTTTACCGTCGCTGCTCCCCACGCCACCCCCTCCCTCCCTCCGCGTCTCCCCCCCCACCTCCGGCCGCCGCGCTCAACACCATCAGGCAGCTGGGTTTGGACGACATGGCTGCCGCTTGCAACCGCCGGCCGTGCAGTCCCCGGAACCTCCGCTCGCTGTTCCGGCTCTCCCCGGCCTCCCGGCCGCTGCACCCGCCGCCTGGGATCCGTCCCCTGCAAATCCATTCCCCCGGAACCCCCACCTCTCGTCCTCAGGCAAGTAGGAGTCAGCCTCTGTGAGTTCCAGACAATCTCCACACACTCACTGAAATAACCCACACAATCAATGGGCTTGTGTTTAATATATCAATGGTTCTATGACTATGTGGAACTGATTCAGAATTTTATTTAAGCTAATGATACTTATGCTGACTTATTTCACGTAAATTGCATAAAATCAACATTATAGGTTCTTTTAATATAAAAGAGCCTATAATTTTGGAACTGATTCTGTTTCAGAAATATAATCGAATGATACCCCTGTCGACTTATTTCACAAATAAATTATATAGAATAAATATAAATGAAATTTCAATGTTTGTATATCTATCTATCTATCCATCTATCCATCCATCTATCCATCCATCTATCCATCCATCCATCCATCCATCCATCCATCTATCTATCCCTATCATTAAAATTTAGATAATATATATAAGTATTAAAAATTCTATGTAATTTATACTTGTGACTTATTTCACTTAAATATCACACTGAATTAAATTTATATATATATGTTACGTATTATATTGTTATATATGTGCTCGTGTGTGTGCATGTACGCACATGTACATATATATATCACACACACACACATATATATATACACACACATATAATATATATGTATATATATATATATAAAGGTAGACACAAAAAGCTGGAGTAACTCAACAGGACAGGCAGCATCCCTGGAGAGAAGGAATGGGTGACGTTTCGGGTTGAGACCCTTCTTCAGACTGTTTAGGGATATATAAAGATATATATATCTTTGATTATATGGGAACCGATTCTGAATTTCAGTTAACCCAGCGATACTTACGTTGACTTCTTTCACTTAAATAATTTATTTGGAATTAAATGTTTTTGTTTTTAATATATAAAGTTTATTTGATTATATGGAAAAGATTCCGAATTACATTTAACCTAATGATATTTATGCTGACTTATTTCACTTAAATAAATTACAGAGCATGAAATTTGGGTGTTTTTAATATATACAAAGTTCTTTAATTACATGGGAACTGATTCTGAATTTGATTTAATTCACTGATATTTAAGATGATTTAATTCACTTAAATAAATTACATAGAATGAACATTTTAGTGTTTTTAATAGATAATAGGTTCTATGATTATTTTGGAAATTATGATGTTTCATACATACTGCAGATACTTATTCACAGAAATAAATTATATAGAATGAAAAAAAAAGGTTTTGATATAAAAAGGTTTATTGATTATATGGGAACTAATTCTGAATTTCATTCAGTCTGAAGATGGGTCTCGACCCGAAACATCACCCATTCCTTCTATCCAGAGATGCTGCCTGTCCTGCTGAGTTACTCCAGCATTTTGTGTCTATCTTCGGTGTAAACCAGCATCTGCAGTTCCTTCCTACTGAATTTCATATAACTCACAGATACTTATGTTGACTCGTTTCACCTGAATACTGCATAGAATGAACATTTTTGAGTTTTTAATATATAAAAAGAATCTAGCATTACTTTGGAACTGAATCTTTTACTTGAAATTACTAAAGCCAATTAGCTTACAAACCTGTATGTCTTTGGAATGTAGGAGGAAACAGGAGCACTTAGAGAAAATCCACACGGTCACAGGGAGAATGTACACACTCCATACAGACAGTAAGCCTAGTAAGGATCGAACCAGGGTCTCTGGCACTGTGAGGCAGCAACTCTGCCACTGTTGCCACAGTGCTGCACCAATGCCACTATCGTATCTGCCTCCACCACCACCCCCGACAGCGCGTTCCAGGCACCCACCACCCTCTGAAACAAAAAACTTGCCCCACACATCTCTTTTAAACTTTGACCCTCTAGTATTTAACACTTTCATCCTGGGAAATAGAATCTGACTGTCTTCCCTATCTATGCCTCTCATAATTTAATATATTTTTAAAATATAATTCTTTACTTTGTATGAAACAATTTTCTTTTACATTTTTATATTTACCTGAGCTTGTCTTCTTCAAATCATACTTCCAACAAATGAGAAATCCACATGCCCCTCATCACTACCTATCTAAGGCACAAACCTACCATTCTGTCATTTTATACTCAATCCGTAAATGTTCACATTAATAATAATTGCACACGATTCTGAATCTAGGCTGAGTTTACTATCAGGGTCCCAAGGAGCGATTTCTGCCTGTGTAACATACTATTATTTATGTGTTGTATATACAAAGATGAACAGGCATATAATTCCATTGAATATACAGCCCATATTTAGTCCAAATAGCCTGTGCTGGTGTTTATAGTCACATAAACATGCAGTCATTCTACCTAACTGACATCAAACATAACTTTCTAATTAATTTACACTCACATACTTGGCTGGATTCCTATTGAAAACTATTTTTCTCAAAAAGATCTTCGAGATAACTATGTTTCCTAATCTAACCACTCTGAATTGAAAAAAATGTCTCCTTTGCTTAGTTGGTGATATAACATGGAAACAGGCCGTTCAGCCCACTGAGTCCGTGCCGACCATCGATCACCCATTCACACTACTTCTATCCTCCACACTAGGGACAATTTACAGAAAGCCAATTAAATCAGTTCCTTGTGTGTCTCAGTTCTGTGCTTTCCCACTTTCTCACCCACTCCCTACACAATGGGGGGAATTTCGAGAGGCAGATTAATCTACAAACCTGCACGTCTTTGGGACATGGGAGGAAACCAGAGCACCCGGACAAAACTCACCGGGTCACAGAGAGAACATGCATATTCCACATTGACAACACCCGAAATTGGGATTGAACCTGGGTCTCTGGCGCGGTAAGGCTGCAGCTCTTCCAGCTGCGCTACTGTGCCGCCCTATTTGCTCCGAGATCCAGTAATTACCATACCCTCCAGCTACCGGTAGTCCCAAATAGAAATATTCGTAGCTCCACCATTTCCCTTCTCCCCCCCCCCCCAACACCTTCCCTCCAAACTACACCCACCCCTCATCATGACCTAACTGAGGCCCAAAGCAGCACAATGTTTCAAAGGTCTGTCATGTAGATCCTCTTTTATTGAGTTGGCTCATTGTACACGAGACAGACAAATACTCAGTTGGAAAGAAAATAAGTTAGATGCCATTTTTTATTTACAAAAACAAGGAGGAGGATGGACGCTATATTAATACAGTAGGTAAAGGGACAATTGTCGTAGATCCAATGTGCAATATCGAGCCCCAGATGACTCGGTGGTTGTTTCAAAGCCTTGGATCTCCTGGTGCTGCAGAGCGTCTTGCCACTTGAGATACACCTGGCAGGAATCCAAGGATGAGGCACCGAAGTTGGGTCACCCTGCAACAGAAGACATCTGTCCAGCCGCCTACTTCCAGCGGCCTCCCACCTTGCCCTTCCCAGCACCTTTCTTGCTGCTGCAAACAGAAAACAAAACACCGTCAGCTTTTACCCCAATGTTTGGTTTCCCTTTGCGAAACTAAACCGGCCTCACGTGCTTCGTCCGAACTAACGTCCGAAGAATTTCACCCTGAGTTCTGAAGAGCTTCAGTCTGAAGAAAGGGCCTCAACCCGAAATGTCGCCTGTTCATTCCCTCCACAGATGTTCATAAGTTTATAGGTTGTAGGAGCACAATTAGGCCATTCAGCCCATCAAGACTACTCCGCCATTCAATCATGGCTGATCTACCTTTCCCTCTCAACCCCATTCTCCTGCCTTCTCGTCATAACTCCTGACATCCTTACTAATCAAGAATCTATCAACATCCACCTTAAAAAATATCTATCGACTCGTCTTCTGTGGCAATGAATTCCACAGATTCACCACCCTCTGACTAAAGAACTTCCTCCTCATCTCTTTTCTAAAGGTATGACAATTTATTCTGAGGCTGTGACCTTTGGTCCTGGACTCTCTCACTAGTGGAAACATCCTCTCCAAACCACTATCCAGGCCTTTCACTATTCGTTAAGTTTCAATGAGGTTCCCCCTTATCCGTCTAAACGCCAGCGAGTACAGGCCCAATGCTGTCAAGCGTTCATCCCTGGGATCATTCCTGTAAACCTCCTCTGGACCCTCTCCAACGCCAGCACATCCTTCCTCAGATATACGGCCCAATGCTGCTCACTGTGGCCTGACGGCTAAGTTACTCCAGCACTTTGTGCTTTGCTGAAGATTCCAGCATTTGCAGTTCCTTGTGCCTCAATAGTTCTGTTGAGTGCTGAGGGTCTTTTCTATACCTCTGACCGGTTGAAATTTGTGGTGTAATTCTGGCTTCAATTCTCTTTCATGCCTCCCCGCTCCCATCTGGCAGTAGGTGCAGAAGCTTGAAAGCGCGCACCACCAGACTCTGGAACAGCTTTGTCCCCTCCGTTATCAATGATCCTTCCAGAAGCTAGGGTACTGAACGATTCACCTCTACCCCATTGTGGATGTTGGACTTTGTCTATGGAACTGATGCACTACAATGCTGAGAACTGTATTCTGCACTCTGTATCTTCCCCTTTGCTGTATCTGATATAGAGTTTGACTTGGTGGTATTCATGTATGGTATTATCTGATCTGTTTGGATAGCATGCAAGCCAAAGCTTTTCACTGCACCTCAGGCAATAAGAAACCTAAACCTAATGCTTTGCCTGCAAAAAAGTGGCCTTGGAGCAAGAGTGCTGTGTGCCTTGAGACCTATTATGCATATGATATCTGCAAAGGTGTTCATGAAAATGGAAAATTATTTCATTTTGCTAAGTTTCCTTTGTTTTAGCTTATATCTTTTGTGGATCGTGGTTCCTATAAAGAACTTTTATCAGTGTTTGATGACCTTGGGAATCTCAATCCCCTCTTTACTTGCACAGTGGTCCATCTAGTGGACTCGAGGAGAACTGATGAAGTGTCTCATTCAAGACACTGTCTTGGGTTACACTAGTTTGGTTTAGAGATACAGCGTGGAAACAGGTACTTCGGCCTGCCGAGTTATCAGTACATTGTCAATACATATGAGGGCGACACAGGGACGCAGCCATAGAGCCGTTGCCTCACAACGCCAGGGACCTAGGTTCGATGCTGAGTTCGATCCTCAGGTGCTGTCTGTGTGGAGTTTGCATGTTCTCCCTGTGACTGCGTGGACACTAGTGCCTTGTCTTTTGAACAGTCTTTGTAGAATTTATGTGCAATTTATGCTTTTTGTATCCGAGTCTTTGTGCCTGTGATGCTGCCCAAGCAAGATTTCCATTGAAGCTCCACCTCATTATGCTCGAACTCAGCTTTGACTTTGGTTAAGAATCAGAGACAAAACTAAAGCTATGGAGTTTGGGTGGAATATCGGCAAGCACAATGATTGAAATCCCTTGCCACAACAACTGTGATTGATATCTTTTTGTTATCCAATGCTTTCAGGGATTTGCAGAACTAAAGATATACCATCAGTCCAAATTCAGATTAGAAATAAGCCTGAAGAAACCCAAACCCCAAACATCGTGTTTCATAAGTGCCATGAGTTTCATTAGTCATTGGAAGAGAATTCAGCCATTCGACTCATTGAATCTACTCCGCCATTCAATCATGGCTTTCCCTCTCTACCCCATTCTCCTGCTTTCTCCCCATAACCCCTGAAGAAGGGTCTCGACCCGAAACGTCACCCATTCCTTCTCTCCATAGATGCTGCCTGTCCCGCTGAGTTACTCCAGTATTTTGTGTCTACCCCTAATACCCTTACTAATCAAGAACCTGTCAATCTCCGCTTTAAAAATAGCCAATGTTGGCCTCCACAGCCATATGCGGCAACAAATTCCACAGATTCACCATTCTCTGACTAAAGAAATTCCTCCTCTTCTCTTTTCTAAAGGTACGTCCTTTTATTCTGCGTGTCCTCCAGAGATGCTGCCTGACCCGCTGAATTTCTTCAGAACTTTGTGTGTGTGTTTTTTTAGCGGCTATTTAACACTGCTCCCAAGTTCCCAGATGCTTTGGAGCCTTTCAGCCCTGGAATTTGTTGCGAATTTTCAGGAAAACAACCAAGACAAGGTTTCAGAAAGAGACACCATCCCACCTTTGTCCTTTTCCCAGTGTGGGTTTGAAAGTAGTTAGAAGTCAGATATAGAATGATAAAACAACACGTAATAGAAGTGATCAGACTGAGTAAAATAATATGTGGCATCCTTATATCTAACTTACCTGCATAAACCTAGCATTTATTCTATACCTTTGCAAGCTTTATTTTCAAACAAAACAAAATGCATGCCACTCTTTATATTTGAAACATAAAAAGTCATCTTGCCTGCATGGGTCTCGAGTAAACAGTCATGCATCACTTACCAAAAAGGATTCTTGGTGGTCTTTAGTGCAAATCAATAAATTACTTACATAACGCAGCAGGAGTGATTGGCCTATTGATCATCTTCTGAATGTTATGAAATAAACGCTACTAATATTGGAGTCAAATGGAATACAGAATAGATGCTCAGATGGTGACCTTACTTGGTGACTTGGTCCCTGGAACACCGTCCACATTTGCAGTCTGCTTTTTTACCTTGTTGCTTACCTCAAGAGTAATGACGTACAGTACATCAGAAACACTATGGTGCCATCTGGAGAACATGGATGATGCTATTTACTTTCTAATTAAATTTGTGAAATGTTCTTTAAATTTAAAAAATCTATTTGTTTTGTGAAATTAACTCGGAACCATTCAGGAAAATTTAGAATTCTTTTTCCAAGTTATAATCCTGCGCATTTTCCAATTTTTCCCTTTTTTACCTATTTTTCCAGAATTTTTTTCCAATTTTACCCTTTTGCCTTATTTTTCAGGAAAATATTTCATATTTTCCCCTTTACAGGAAAACGTTGCCAATTTCCCCCATTTTTTTCCTTTTTCCCCCTGTTTTTCAGGAAACATTTTCCAATGTTTCCCATTTTCCCTGTTTTTCAGGAAAATATTTCCAATTTTTTTCTTTTTGCCCAATTGTCAGATAAAATGTTCCAATTTCCCCCTGTTTTTCAAGGAAGAAACATTGTTTACAATGTTTTCCTTTTTTTCCGTTTTATTTTCAGGAAAAACATTTTCCAATTTTTCCCTGTCAGGAAAGTGTTTAAACTTTGGAATTCAACCAGCAACAATGCTGGGAAGCCTGTGATCCAGGTTATGATGGTGAGATCTACTCAATCTTTTCACGAGGTGTCGTTGGTGAGGAAGGGTCGTTGAGCAGAGCTGCCGGTGGAATGTGTGGGTACTCGGTGCTGGTGACTGTTGTCACACAATGCAGGATGCACTGCAGATCCAGCATCAGTCAGTCCCGTAAACACAGAGGTTAACCCGGAGCGAACGAACAATAAAAAGTAATCACACGAATAAACCAACTCTCGCACAAAGCATTGTGGATAACTACTGCTGAATAGCCAGGTTACTATTTCACATTCTCGGACCCAAACTGGAACCTTTACAGCTCCACTAAAGCCTAACATAGAACAGTACAGCATGGTGTCTGTGCCGAATATGATGCCAGGTTGCCAGCTCAGACCCGGGTTCGATCCTGACCACGGGTGCAGTCTGTGTGGAGCTTGCACCTTCTCTCTGTGAGTCCATGGGTATCGCCTCTGTGCTCTATTCCCCTTATGATTTTATACACCTGTACAAGATCACCCCTCTGCCTCCTACGCTCCAAGGAATAAAGTCCCCGTGTGCCCAATCCCTCCCTAGAGCTCAGATCCTCATTAAAATTGAATGGCGGTGCAGGCTCGAAGGGCCGAATGGCCTACTCCTGCACCTATTGTCTATTGTCTAAATCTTCTCTGCACTTTTTCCAACTTCGTGGCATCTTTCCTCTCACAGGGTGATCAAAACTGAGCACAATACTCCGAGTGTGGCCTCACCAACGTCTTAAATGACCGGTGACTTATGATGTTTGAGGGGAAGGTGTATTTAGCAGAAGAGATATTCACGATGCTTTGCTCCACAGAGGCAACAACAGATTAGACAATATGTTCTGTGGGTAACGCAAGGGAAAATCCATTGGAGGAAATCAGTCAACTAGATAAAATAGAAAAGGCTTTAAACAAAAAGAAACATAAGACCACATTGTCAGTGTTATCAATATGGGACAGAAGACGTTATAAATTATGGCGTTTCCACACAACTCGATTTCAGGCTAGTTACATTTTTTCTTCAAACAAGAGGAAATCAATTTTATATAAATTTCTTAAAGATGGCAATAAGTGTTGGGAGACAAATGTTACAGGCATCAGCTGCCTTCTAGTATTTAAAGCATAGTGTGACCATGCCTATTCAATTGTGGGAAGCTTTGGAACTGATTGCAATGCCATCCCCAATTGCTGTTTATTGATTAGATTACTGATTCATTCTGAAGAAGGGTCTCGACCCAAAACGTCACCCATTCCTTCTCTCCAGAGATGCTGCCTGTCCCGCTGAGTTACTCCAGCATTTTGTGTCTACCTTAAGTGTTAATACTACTGAGTATGACACTGTTAAATATAGAGGGAATGTGCGGAGAGTTTTTACACAGTATTTATTTTATATATTGTATGTTCTGAGTGAAGTTTATTTTTGAAATTTTAAAATAAAGTCAGTGAGTCTTTGCTCTGAGAGAGATTCGTCTTATTTATGATCCAGTTGTGTGGAGATCGACATATTTTGTAAATGGTTTAAGATCTTGTATTGGCACGAAATAATTTAATTCCAACAGGCACTGGAAGGTTGTCGAAAGTTCATAGCTGTCACGATAATGCATTATTGGCTTCCACGTGCAGATGCCTGTTTGAATTGAATTCTTGTTAGATTTGTCCATTGTAGGTACATTAGATGACCATGCTTGCAAGTTCTTTTGGATGAGGTTTTGGAGTTGGGGGGCTAGCAATGTACTTACTGCTTTTGAAGTTCATCAATGCGATTTCTGGCTGTGGTAATCTGTAAACAACATATGCTCATTAGTGCCGGTTCCCAAAGCCTCAGTTACCTGCGGCTGGAGTTTAGGACCACGTGGTTTGTTCTTGCAGAGGAGCCCATGAAGAGGAATAAAGGAACCTGTTGGATTAAACAAGTCGACCACAGTGCAGACTTGGACTATTACTCACTGTGTCATCTGCTCCCTGCTTCCATCCTGCTAGATGTTACCCTATGAAAAGTGAAGGACCCTTGGATTTATGGCATCCTGGCTCGAGACCTGTACTGAACTGTGGTAGCTAGCCTGACAGCTCGTTGAGAAGGTAGCAGGTTTAACCAGAGGTCAATTCATCAGTAAAATAACCTCAAACATTCAGGTCAGGATTAAAGGAAATGGTGTCTCTATATTCTTCTGCCTACTACACCATTGCAGTTGGGAAAAAATAGTTTTTCCTCAATATGCTTCAAAACCACGTTGAATATGATACACCAATTAAATAGAGGGTGGTTGCAATTTTAAATACATTTATGAGATACATTTTTTGCATCAAGGATGTCAAATAAAAATAAATTTCATTAACAAGGATCCCATAATTTTCCTGAGAGGGGTGGGGGAAGAGGGTTACCTGAAATTGGAGAATTCAAAGTTCATACCATTGGGTTGTTGGCTACCCAAGTAGAATATGTGGTGCTGTTCCTCCATTTTGCTAATGGCCTCACATTGGTAATGGAGGAGGCCCAGACAGAAATCAGCAAAATAACCTCAAGTCTTCAGGTCAGGATTAAAGAAAATGGTGACTTTATATTTTTATGCTAACTGCACCATTGTTGCTGGGCGAGAAAAAAAAAGTTTTTTGCTCAGAAAGTGTTTCTAAGTTAGATTAAATGTGATATTTCAATCAAATACTTCAGGTACTTCAATGGGCGGCACAAAGGCGTAGTGGTAGACCTGCTGCCTTACAGCGCCAGAGACACGGGTTCGATCCCGACTACGGGTGCTGTCTGTATGGAGTTTGTACATTCTCCCCGTAACCGCGTGGGTTTTCTCCGGGTGCTCCGGTTTCCTGCCTCACTCCGAAGATGTACAGGTTTGTAGGTTAATTTGGCTTCGGTAAAAAAGACTGTTAATTGTCCCTAGTGTGTAGGATAGTGCTAATGTAAGGGGTGATATCTGGTCGACGCGGACTCAGCGGGCCGAAGGGCATGTTTCTGCTCTGCATCTGTAAAGTCTAAAATCCAAAATCTAAATTGGTTTCAATTTTAAACACTTTTCAAAGATGCTTCAAAGATGTCAAATGAAAATAAATGTCATGAACAAGGATCCCATAAATTTCCTGATTGAACAAAAAATCCCTTATCCGATTTAATCCTTTAGTGTGATTAACTAAAAATCCACTCATCCATTAGATACTGGAGATGAATGGTATCAGTCTGATTGATAAGATAGTGTCTTAAATTTGAGAGAAAGTGGAGGGTTTACAATTCAGTTCCTCATAATAGTGAAGCCACTTGCATTTTTTTGTCAGGTTACTGGGGTTGAGTCAGGACGGAAACCTGCTACCATCTCCCTGCATATCTGCTGGGCCTGTAGCTTACCATGCAGTCATCCCATGCATGACCCAGGCAATACCTCTACTGCTGTAGCACTTACAGTGGCCTTGCTTAATACTTACAACTTGGAGAGTAGCTCCAACCTTGTACGCAGTGACGAACTCTAAAATAAATTACAGCAATATGCGTTTCAGTGGAATATTACAAACATGCATTATGTATCGCGTCAGGAAGTAATGTGTACAGTCTTCATCAATGTGTTCAATATTGGGTCTAATGTAAAAATGTTCAATTTTGTGCTTGAGTCTATATAACGTAACATAGTAATTCCAAAATAATGTTTTTATAAGGCTATTGAACGCTACAAACACCAACTAAACTTTGAACTATAAACTGTCCTGGTTGCACTGGTGATTTAGGCTTTGTTTCGACTTGGAATGGATGGACATTTTGGACCTGTTTGATCGAGGAGTGCATTCCTACAGGAGATTAAGTGGATGGGGCAGGATCCATAAAAAGATAGTCACAAAGTGATTGGAGTAACTCAGCGGGTCAGGCGGCATCTCTGGAGAAAAAAAAAATTAGTGTTTCAGGTCGGAACCCTTCTTTAGAAGTTCCGACCCAAAACATCACTTATTATTTTTCTCCAGAGCTGCTCCCTTTCCCACTGAATTACTCAACATTTTGTGTCTATCTTCAGTATAAACCAAAATCTGCAGTTACTTCCTAATTAGGATCCATAAAAAGGTGGTCAACAAAGCTCAGCGGTAGAGTTGCTGCCTTACAGTGCTTGCAGCGCCAGGGACCCGGGTTGAATCCCGACTACGGGTGCTGTCTGTGCAGAGTTTGTACGTTCTCCCCGTGACCGCGTGGGTTTTATCCGAGATCTTCAGTTTCCTCCCACACTCCAAAGACGTACAGGTTTGTAGGTTAATTGGCTTGGTGCAAGTGTAAATTGTCCCTAGCGTGTGTAGGATAGTGTTGATGTGCGGGGATCGCTGGTCCATGCGGACTCGGTGGTCCGAAGAGTGTATCTCTCAACTAAACTAAACTAAAACATAGAGAGACTTGAGGATTGAATAACTTTTCTCAACCCGATACTTGTGCACTGACCGTCTCTGAAAATTTGAAGAATAGCATTAAGAAATTCTCTGTTGTCAATTCCATGATAAATGATGTACCTAGTGTACAGATGACTGCACCAGAAGTTGAGGCAATTGAATATTTCCCATCAAGTTTGAAAGCACCATCAACCAGTGGTGACTAAGTCATAGTCATACTGTATAGAAACTGTCCCTTTGGTGCAGCTCGTCCATGGCGACCAAGATGGCGAACAACATCTAAGCAAGTTCCATTTGGCCCACATCCGTCTGAAGCTTTGCTATCCATGTATTGGATCGAATAAGAGGTCAAGGTTGGGCCTAGTCAGCCACAGATGGAACGTTCCCTCTCCAAGCAGGACAACGTCAAAGCTGCACCATCATCTCTCGCAGATGGCCAGATGCCAAGCATATTGGGTCAGATACACCACCAGGTTTCATTTTGGTTGCACATCCAACTACTACCAAATTTTAACTTCTCCATTTGGAGAATAGTATTCGTATCTTCTAAAAACATTGGCATTGGTCTTTTCATACTCTCCAGAATGGCCTATTTCAAGGAAGAAGGCTCCTCCTTAAAGTATGAATCCTAGTCTGAAGAAGGGTCTCGACCCGAAACGTCACCCACTCCTTCTCTCCAGAGATGCCGCCAGTCCCGCTGAGTTACTCCAGCTTTTCTTGTCTATCTTCGGTTTAAACCAGCATCTGCAGTTCCTTCCTACACATGAAACCTTTTAAGTATTGTACCAGCGATAGTGCTGTCCCCACCTACCCAAGCCCCAGAGGTGGGACCAGTGCGTGGATCGGCCGTGGCCTGCAGCAGCATGGAGCGGTGGTGGAGGACACCGACAGCATTGCCTGGCCAGGCCGGGCTGACCCCCGTATCACCGATCCAGCGTTGCTGCCAGGATAACAGGCTGATAAATATACAAGAACTTGATACAGGTTCACCACCGATTTTCTGGCAATTTGTGGTCCAACACCTCCTTTGATCCATAAGGATTTACAAGAACGCACTTGAATTCCCACCCGGATGTCCCCCCGAAAATGTGGTTCTTCCTCGGCCAGGTGATGTGGCCAATCTCGACCTTATTGGGACTTCCGCAGCCGATCAGTGGGTCGAATTTGCCCCCTGCGGCTGGGGCACTGGAATTCCAGCCCGGCCAGAGCTTGCGGATCTGTTCCCATAGCCGACCTCCGAGGCCAACTTTGCGACCCTCCGTTTGGCTTAGGCGAACCATTCCGGTACCGTGGCCTCTGTTGGTCTGGCAAAACGGATAATCCAGAAAGGCTTTGGAACCAAGGGTGCCGGAAAATCGATGGTGGACCTTTACTTGAAAGCTACAAGTTGGCACCGAAAACATGGCAACTTCCTGAGGCAGTGTGAGGTATAGATGGAGTCAATGGTGGGGGGCTCTGGTCTGTGCAATGTCATCTCTGATTGCCTTGTTATATTAAATACAATGGAAAGACTTCATAAAACTTCAGCTGGACATTGTTATTACCATGAACTCTAATAAGGAGAAAACACTGAGGAGATTATACTTTGAACAGCCTCAGATTAAATCTAGTATTTGCACCCTATAATCATTGCACCTTTTATATTTCTGTGTGATTGTGCTTACATCTCATATGATTTTGCCGGGTTCTCTGCAAAACAAAGCATTTCACTCTCCCTGGGTACATGTGACAGTAAAGTATCATTGAACCATTGAATCATTGAATTGGTACTTAGAAGACCAAAGATCAAAACAAAGACCTGTGTCTAGGTACATGTGACAATACAATGCCTTTACACATTGAACCATTGGCAAGGAAGCTGATGATGGAAAGGCATGGGGAAGGAAGCAGTAAGACACACACACGCGCACACACACACGCGCGCACACTCACTTGCACACACACGCACTCACACACACGCGCACACACACGCACACACACACACACACGCGCACACACACACGCGCGCACACACACACACACACTCACTCGCACACACACGCACTCACACACACGCGCACACGCACACACACACACACACACACACTCACTCACTCACACACACACACACAAAGGGAAATAAATAGGTTAAGATGGCAGATGGAGTAAAATGTGGGTGAATGTTAGGTTATCTGTTTGGAAGGAAAAATAAAAGCTGATTATCTTACAAACAGAGAAGTTGTGGAACAAAGGGATCTAAAGTCCAGCAAAGATGAGATGTTAGCAGCCAGCCACGCCACGCCATGCCACGCCACGCCACGTGATTAGGAAGGCGGATGGAATGTGTGCATCAGTGGACATCTCCACGATACATACCTCATACTTCTGCCTCTTCAGCTTCTCGCCCATATCGAATCTTTCCGATTCTAGCTGGCACAGCCAATCATGGAGCTCCTTTGCTTTCTCTCTGGTAGTTTAAGAAAAACGATTTTGATTTTTTTTAAAATACCAACAAAGACAAGGGAAAGACGCAAACTCCAATGTTGTCGTCCCCCCCCCCCCCCCCCCACAGGGGTTTGTGACAGCAAGGGAAGAAGTGGGGTGAGAACTGGGTGGGTTTCCAAGCCCCGCGTTAATTTACAGGTGACGTGGGAGGGAGAAGATTTAAGGGAGGTGTGTGGGGCAAGCTTTTTTTGCAGAGATTTGTGGGTGCCTGGAATGCGCTGTCAGGGGTGGTGGTGGAGGCAAATACGATAGTGGGGTTTAAGAGGTTTTTATTTGGATATACTAGGAAAGGAAGGATATGCATCACGTAAAGGCAGATGAGATTAATTTAACTTGGCGTCATGGTCGACATTGTGGGCTAAAGGTCTGTTCCTGTGCTGTACTGTTCGGTGTTCTTTGATGAAGGAAAAATGGTGTGGAATTCCAGCTGGAAGATCTAGCTTCTTCATTCGGAGAAGGAGGTTTGTAGGTTAATTGGCCTTTATAAATTCCACCTCGTGTGTATGGAGTGGATGAGTAAGTGGGATAAGATTGAACTAATGTGAACAGGTGATCAATGGTCTCCGTGGACTTGGTGGGCCGAGGCCCATGGGCTGTTTCCATGCTGTATCGCTAAATGTATATTAAAAAAACGTAATGTACAAGAAGAAGACGGATCATATTTGGTGCTCAGGACTACAACAGCATTTAAAAGAACAGTGGACAGAGACATGGCCTGGAAAGGTTTAGAATGATATGGGCAAAACATGGGCAAATGGCTTTAGCTTAGATGGGACATCTTGGTCGGCATGGACGTGTTGGGCTGAAGGGCCTGTTTCTGTGCTGCTCTAACTGAAGTAAAATGAAGAATTATTCTCTTGATCATGGAAAAGCGAACCAATTGCTGAGACAGAGGTTGTGTTCTGAATAAAAAACACGTTTCCTTCAAAATAAATAGAAACATAACAAGGAATTGCAGATGCTGATTGATACCCAAAAAAAGACCCAAAATGCTGGAGTAAGCGGGTCCCTGGAGAATATGGATTGGCAACCTTTTGGGTCAGACTGAAGAAGAGCCTCGACCCAAAATGCCGCCTATCCATGTTCTCCAGAAATACTCCACCAATTTGTGTCCGTCATAGGTAGTAACATACCTGAAGTGAAAGAATCACAGCGAACAAAGCAGAATTTCATTCATCGTATCGAAACGTATAAGATTATTAAGGGGTTGGACACGTTAGAGGCAGGAAACATGTTCCCAATGTTGGGGGAGTTCAGAACAAGGGGCCACAGTTTAAGAATAAGGGGTAGGCCATTTAGAACTGAGATGAGGAAAAACTTTTTCAGTCAGAGAGTTGTGAATTTGTGGAATTCTCTGCCTCAGAAGGCAGTGGAGGCCAATTCTCTGAATGCATTCAAGAGAGAGCTAGATATAGCTCTTAAGGATAGCGGAGTCAGGGGTATGGGGAGAAGGCAGGAACGGGGTACTGATTGAGAATGATCAGCCATGATCACATTGAATGGCGGTGCTGGCTCGAAGGGCCGAATGGCCTACTCCTGCACCTATTGTCTATTGTCTATTGTTACACTAGGGCACAATCATAGAACACAAAATGCTGGAGTAACTCAGCGGGCCAGGCAGCGCCTCTGGAGAAAAGGAATGGGTGACGTTTTGGGTCGAGACCATTTCTTCGGAATGAGAGTCAGGGGAGAGGGAAATTAGAGGTATGAAAAGGTTCAGAACAAATCAGAGCCGGCACCGAAGGCCAAGGACAGGTGGAGCCCACAATGGTACATTGTTGGCTGTGGAAGAGGTGATAACGAAGGGTTATAAGGATGCAAACAGTGGAGCTGGCAGGACCACAGCGGGTCAGGCAGCATCTCTGGAGAACATGGATAGGTGACGTCCCCACTTATCCATTTTCTCCAACGATGCTGCCGGATCCGCTGAGTTACTCCAGCATTTTGTGCCTTCTTTTGTGAACCAGCATCTGCAGTTCCTTGATTTTACACCGGGGGCCATTTGTCGGGACTCACTTGAGCTTGTCTTCATTAAGATGATCAATGTTCAGTGCCTTGCGTCTCTCTGCGAGGATCTTCTTCTTCATTTCCCTCCCAGTCTGCTTCTTGCCTCTCTTCTGATCAGCCTGATACACCAACAGAATATCTTTTAATTGTGGGGGTATGCATTTGCACTTCCATTAGTTTTTCAACTTGTTTATCCCAGCAGATTTATATCTTCCACTGTAAGACACAAAGTGGTGCAGGAGCTCGAGCTTTACGCTTCACACCAAATAAATGTTCTGAGATAGATACAAAGTGCAGGAGTAACTCAGCGGGTCTGGAAGCATCACTGGAGGTGCTGCCAGACCTACTGAATTACACCAGCACTTTGTGTCTATCCTTGGTATAACTCAGCATCCGCAGTTCCTTCTTACACACAAATGTTCTGAGAATGTTCTTTCTGCAAGAAATCATTCTTCAACATATTAGAAATAAGAACGTCATTGGAGTAAATGAGGTCCAAAGAAGGGCCTCAACCCCAAAGGTTGTCTGTCCATCCCCTCCACAGATGCTGCCTGACCCGCTGAGTTCCTCCAGCACTTTGTGTCTTGCTCAAGATTCCAGCATCTACAGCCTTGTATCACCATACTTTACATTTTACTGAGTTGCTTTGGATTCTTCACTTTGGTGTTCTTGGCATGCCATTGAGACTATAAATCAATGTGCAAGTTCAGTGCCCATTCGGCATGCTAGGAACACTAAACTTTGCTTCATGCCAAGGAAGGAAGATTATCGACAGTGGTAGACACCTTTTCAACTGCAGTACAGTCTGTAAGACCATGAATAAACTAACTTGGAGAAACACGCCAATGGTCTACGAGATTTTCTTTGTGTGAGTCGTAATTAAGAGGGTGACTGGGCCCCACGTTAAACCCAGAGTCAGGGTACAGGTCAAACGTACAATTCCCTCCAACACGGGCTAGATATTCAAGATGTCTTGAACCACATGGTGGGTCTCACCCTTGCAAGGTAGCTACTGTATTGAGCACCCATGCTAGTCAGAGCCTTCTTCTTCTTGGCATCATCATCAGCCCTTCTCCGAGCATCGTCCTCCTCCCTTCTTACTTTGTCCTCCTATTGAATGAATCACAAGAGATTGTGAAACATAGAAACATAGAAACATAGAAAATAGGTGCAGGAGTAGGCCATTCGGCCCTTCGAGCCTGCACCGCCATTCAATATGATCATGGCTGATCATCCAACTCAGTATCCCGTACCTGCCTTCTCTCCATACCCCCTGATCCCTTTAGCCACAAGGGCCACATCTAACTCCCTCTTAAATATAGCCAATGAACTGGCCTCAACTACCTTCTGTGGCAAAGAATTCCACAGATTCACCACTCTCTGTGTGGAAAAAAAACTTTCTCATCTCGGTCCTAAAAGACTTCCCCCTTATCCTTAAACTGTGACCCCTTGTTCTGGACTTCCCCAATAACGGGAACAATCTTCCTGCCTGTCCAACCCCTTAAGAATTTTGTAAGTTTCTATAAGATCCCCCCTCAATCTTCTAAATTCCAGTGAGTACAAACCGAGTCTATCCAGTCTTTCTTCATATGATGGTCGGTCGAAAATATGGTGGTCGAGAAATACTCACAAACAGTGCAAAACGTGGGAATCAAATAGATAATTCAGTAACTGGAAAGGGTGCAGAAAAGCCATGAGAAAGTTGCCAGGACTCGAGGGCTTAAACTATTGGGAGAGGTTGAGCAGACAAGGGCTTTTATACCTTGGAACGCAGGAGAATGAGGGGTGATCTTATAGAGGTGAACAAAATTATGAGGTAGAGAAAGGGTAAATGCAGAGTCTTTTGCCCAGGGTAGGGGAATCTAGAACCAGAGTACATCGCTTTAAGGTAAAGGAGGGAAGATTTAATAGGAACCTGAGAGGAAACCTTTTACACAAAGGGTAGGTGTATGGAACGAGCTGCCAGAGTCCATGCTGACCAGCAAGCAACGCGCTCTAACACTATCCTACACACTAGGGACAATTTACAATTTTACAGAAGCCAATTAACCTACAAACCTGTATGTCTTTGGAGTGTGGGAGGAGACCAGAACACCCAGAGAAAACGGACACAGTCACAGGGAGAACGTGCAAACTCCATACAGACAGCACCTGTCGTCGGGATCAAACCTGTGTCTCTGCGCTGTAAGGCAGCAGCTCTACCGCTGTGCCACTGTGCCGCCCTTCGATTGAAGTAATTGCCACTGAGGTTCCTATTAAATCTTGCTTCTACTAACAGCTCCTTTGCTAGAAGCCGCCTTAGGTGGTCAGGAGTGGTCTGTGACTTACTGCCTGCCTATTCTGACGATCCTTTTCTTTCTCCACGCGGATTCTTTGCTGATCAGATCTTTCTGCCCGTCTTTTTTCCTGTGGAAGAGAGAATAGATTAGGGGCTTCGAGAGACTCCCTTTTAACTGCAGTACGTCAAGAGAGTAGCAAGTAACATTCGGTTTAGGTTTATTATTGACACATGTGCAGTGAAATCTTTTGTGTTACATGCTATACCATTCAGATCAGATAATACTGCACATTAACATTAATCAAGCCAAACTCCAGTACGAACGGTAGAGCAAAAGGAAAGATACAGAGTGCAGAATATAACTCTCTGTTTTGTAGCGCATCAGTTCCATAGACAAAGTCCAATGTCCGCAGTGGGGTAGAGGTGATATTGAAGGGATCCATAGGAGGTGCTGCCTCAGAAAGACAGCCAGCATAACCTAGTCCCCACACCACCCTGGCCACACTCTCGTTTCACCCCCCCATCAGGAAGAAGGTATAAGCGTCTGAAAACCATGACCTCCACTTTCAAGGACTGCTTCTTCCCAACAACTATCAGGCTCTTGAACACCACAAACACCAACTAAACAACTAACTATCAACGGTCTTGGTTGCACTAGGGACTCTGAGCTTTATGCAATAATATTGGGATTTTTAATTTATCATCTTTTTGTCATGTTACCTATGAGTGCAGTATTTACAGGCCTGTTGTGATGCTGCAAGTAAGAATGTCATTGCTCTGTTTCCAGTACATGTGACGTTTAAACACTGTTGACCCTCTTGACTCTTGACTTACCCTAGTTTATGGAAGGACCATTCAGAAACCTGATAACAGAGGGGAAGAAGCTGTTCATACCAGCAGTATGAACATTGAATTCACCAATTTTAGGTAACTTCTACAAACACTCCACTCACCCCTCCCACCCCCCTTCCCCCCTTGCTCCCCTTCCTCCGCTGAAAGTCCATTAACCAGTTCCACAGTTCTGAAGAAGGGTCTCGACCCGAAACGTCACCCATTCCTTCTCTCCCGAGATGCTGCCTGACCTGCTGAGTTACTCCAGCATTTTGTGAATAAATCGTTTTGTACCAGCATCTGCAGTTATTTTCTTATACCACAGTTCTCAGTGATGTATCCCTCTTGGGATCAAACCGACCTGAGACAACAATTAGCCCACCAGGGAACCTCCCTGCCAGAGGCCATCTGATGCTGCCCCTGATTTGACCTGTTTTTATTTTTCTTGCTTCCAATATCCCTCCCCTCCCAACTAGAATCATTCTGAAGAAGGATCCCGAGCTGAAACGTCACCTATCCACGTTCGCCAGAGATGCTGCCTGGCCCGCTGAGCTACTGCAGAGTTACTTTGTGTCTATAGAAGAAGCTGTTCTTGTTTACTGTACAATAGGAGACAGCAGCCATGGTGAGATGCAACTGTGCAATAATAGGGCAGTCGGTGCAATGCAGTGATGCAGAATGAACTGCGCTGTGGCATTGGTTGCAAGGGTCCCTTGAATTATTTCACTCACAATCCGATCCTTCAGTGCAATCAGTTCCTCTTCCTCCTTCTTCCTGTTCTCGAAGTGAAGATCAATCAGGCCTTGCAGCTCACTCAGATCTTTGTTCTGCCGTTTTTTATGGATGTCCTGAATAACACACAAAGATACAAGTGACAATACAATCACATCCAAGCCTACGTTCACTCCCATAACAGACCATACCATAACATTGTACCATAATATCCTTACAACCATCAGACTATTAAATACTACAACCTCCAAGTAAATTAGGGATGGCATGTTGGTGCAGCGGTAGAAACCCTGGTTCGATCCTGACTACGGGCGCTGTCCGTATGGTGTTTGTACGTTCTCCGTGTGGCCACGTAGGTTTTCTCCGGGTGCTCCGGTTTCCTCCCACACTCTAAAGACGTGTGGGTCTGTAGGTTAATTGGCTTTGGTAAAATTGTAAATTGTCCCTGGTGTGTGTAGGATAGAGTTAGTGTACGGGGATCGCTGGTCAGTGCGGACACAGTGGGCCGAAGGGGCAGTATCCGTGGCGTATCTCTCAAAGAAAAGTTCCAATCTACATAGATTTAGAAACATTGTTTTTGTTTAGTTTAGAGATACAGCGCCCAAAACAGGCCCTTTGGCCCACCGAGTCCGCACCAACCAGCGACCCCCCATACCTACATTTACCGACATACCTGTACGTCGTTGGAGTGTGGGAGGAAACCGAATATCCTCGGAGAAAACCCACGCGGTCACGGGGAGAACGTACAAACTCCATACAGACAGCACCTGTAGTCGGGATCGAACCCAGGACTCCGGTGCTGCAAGCGCTGTAAGGCAGCAACTCTACCGCTGCACCACCTTGCGTCTTTGTACTACTATTGCCATCGCAACAACCTGGAGCTCAATGCTCTTGAGAAAGTGGAATTGGTTGTAGACTTTAGGAGAGCTCCCCTGCCATCCCCCCCATTCACCATCAACAACACCACAGTCACATCTGTGGAGTCATTTAAGTTCGTTGAAACCATCATCTCCAGGGACATAGAAACATAGAGAATAGGTGCAGGAGGAGGCCATTAGGCCCTTCAAGCCAGCACCGCCATTCATTGTGATCATGGCTGATCATCCACAATCAGTAACCTGTGCCTGCCTTCTCTCCATATCCCTTGATTCCACTAGCCCCTAGAACGCTTTCTAACTCTCACCTCAAATGGGGGGCCACCATCGACTCCACAGTCAAAAAGGCCCAACAGAGGATGTACTTCCTGCGGCAGCTGAGAAAACCCAATCTGCCACAGGCAATGATGGTTCAGTTTTATACTGCCATCGTAGAGTCTGTCCTCACCTTCTCCATCATGGTCTGGTTTGGCTCAGCCACCAAGCATGACAGGCTGCAGCGCATCGTTCGATTGGTCACTCAGTCTTAGCCTCAGTGGAGCTGTTGGCCTCCTAGGGCCATCTCCGTGTTTATCCCAGTGGTTCAGTCATGATTCTACTACTGCCAGTACCTGAAAACTACAGTCTAATGTTGTTAGCACCTGTAGAGTGCACTCCATTATGGTCAGTGCCTGTAGACTGTACTTCATTGCACTAAGCACCTGCAGACTATACTCCTTTAAGTCGCATCTTAGTTTAGTTTAGTTTAGTTTAGAGATACAGTGTCAAAACAGGCCCTTCGGCTCACCGAGTCCATGCCGATCAGCGATCCCCGCACACTAGCCTACACACACTAGGAACAATTTACAATTTTACCGAGCCAATCAACCTACAAATCCTATGCATCCTTGGAGTGTAGGAGGAAACCGGAGCTCCTGGAGAAAACCCACACAGGTCACGGGGAGAACGTACAAACTCCATACAGACAGCAAAGTTGTCAGGATCGAATCCAGGTCTCTGGCGCTGCAAGGCAGCAACTCTACTGCTGTGCTTCTGTAGACTGGACTCCAATGCAGTTGACAACTTTACCCTCAAAATATTAGTCATAGAGCCTGATAGCATAAAATCAGGTCTTTTAGCCCAATTAGTCCATGCTCTATCCAATCTAATCTCATTCGCCCACACCCGGCCCTTATTACATCAGTCTGAAGAAGAGATTGACCTAAAACATTGTTTACCCATTCCCTCCACATATGCTACCTGACCGCTGAAGTCCTTCAGTTTGTGCTTTGCTAATGATTCCAGGCTCTGCAGTTTCTTGTGTCTCCATATTCCTCTAGACATTTCCTATCAATGTGTTGTTATTGTACCTACCTCAACTACCTCATCCGACAGTCCGTTCCACATACCCACCACCCTCTGTGTGAAGAAGTCGCACCTCAATTTCCTATTAAAACTTCTTCCCCCCCCCCCCCCCCCCACCTTAAACGTGTGCACTCTAGTTCTTGATTCCCTACCCTGGTAAAAAGATTAAAAGATTCTCCGCATTCACCCGATCTATTCTAAATATTTCTTTAAGATCACCCCTCAGCTGCCTGCACTCCCAAGGAATAAACCAAGTCCATCCAACCACTCCCTGTAACTAATAGCCTCTAAACCAGACAGTCTGGTAAACGTCCTCCGCACCCTCTGCAAAGTCATCATATCCTTCTTGTAATGGGGTGGCCAGAACTGCACGCGATACTCCAGATGCGGCCTAACTGAACTCCTACAAAGCTGCATCATGACTTCTTGACTCTTATACCCAATGCCCTGGCCAATGAAGGCAAGCTTGCATGAAAATTCACCAAAACCAGCAAAATACAGATATTAACACGCGCATATTTTTTTTTGTTGAACACTTGACTCACATCAAAGTCAACTTTTTCTCCATCTGGGATTTTGGGAGCAGATGGTCTGTGAGAAGAAAAGCATCAGATGCTAATATTAGTTAGGATTTAAACACGTTATGAAACATAGAATTGTAATTGTTCTTCATTGTGGTGAAGAACCAGGGAAATGAAACACTTTCATTTTCTGCTCTGTCGATGAGAGGTGAAAAACAATATTTACTTTACTTTTACCAAACTACGTATTCTATGATAGACACAAAAAGCTGGAGTAACAGCGGGACAGGCAGCGTCCCTGGAGAGAAGGAATGGGTGAGGTTTCGGGTGGAGACTCTTCTTCAGCGTATTCCATGGATGTTGAGACTATCCCACCTAATGGAAAGTATTCCTCTCCCATCTGCTATTGCATGGACAAAGAATCAAATCCCCAGACTCAAGTGGAACAGAAACTTAGATAAAGTACAGCACAGGAACAGGCCTTTTGGCCCAGGATGTCTGTGCCGAACATAATGCCTCGTTGGGCCAAGGAGCCTGTTTCCATGCTGTATGACTCTGTGACCTATACCACAGCAGGTTTGATGGTAACCACGGTGATCGTGACCTGGAGTTGAGATTTCTGCATAGTCATTGAGTCATACAGCGTGGAAACAGGCCTTTCGGCCCAACTAGTCCACACCACCCAACATGCCCCATCTGCATTAGTCTCCCCTGCCTGCGTTTGGCCCATATCCCTCTAAACGTACCAGATCCATGAACCTGTCTAAATGTTTCTTAAACGTTGCGATAGTCCCTGCCTCAACGACTTCCTCCGGCAGCTCGTTCCATGCACCCACGGTCCTTTGTGTAAAAAAGTTATCCCTCAGGTTCCCTTTGAATTACTCCCCCATCATCTTAAACCTATGTCCTCTGGTTCTCGAATCCCCAAAAGACTCCTTGCGTCTACCTGATCCATTCCTCTCTTGAATTCTTCTTCAATCTCTTCAATTAAATAATTCTCAATGGTCATAACAATTTTCTACTCACTTGGGCTTTGGCTTTTCCTCCTCTGCAGCATGGGGGGAAAAAAGAAGCAAAATAGAAATTAGGCTCCTCACGCGCAATAAAAATAAAAATGCGGCATAGCATCAAATCAAAAATAAATGAAAATCTATCGCACAACAAATACAATTTTGCATTCTAATTCTTTCCCACTGATGGTGTTGACTCCTTGTTAGGGACAGTTCTGAAGGTGATGGACGTCTTTCAGTGTCTCAGTCCAAGATCTGATCTTTGATCCCAGCGAGCCACTCAAAAAGGTGATCAGCATCACGGATCAGCCTCATCCTCTAATTTCTCCCATCAGATGTTTTGGGATTGGACTCAGCCAATTGATGAATCATTTCTTCCCAAATAATGAGGCACACTAGATTCCTGCAGAGTACACCTCTTCGACAATGATCACCAGATCAATGAAATCACAAATGGGTGTGATGAAGTATTGGATGCCATGTGCATTAATCATAACGGCAGTGTCACTAAAGCCCGGAAACGGTTTACAGCCTTAAACTATCCAGCTTCCCACTCAACAGCTTCTGTTATTTCCCCATGGAGAACAATTAGAGTGCAAAATGCAAACACAAATTCCAGTTGCGTTATATTTGATAATGCCACTCTGTATGACTTGCACATACTTTGTAAGTTGGCTTTACATTAAAATATTTTTAAAATATTTAATGCGAAGAAAGTTATTTTTGGAATGGTGGATCGATTTTAATTGGCATCTTTGCTGCATCCACCGTCCAATTAGCCACCTGCCTTTCACTCAAAGGCATCTTTACTCCTGACACATTCTGAGACCAACACACACAGAAACGCAAACAGCTAGCCAGACACACACAAATACACACACACATAGACATCAACCAGACACACCCAGACAGACACACCTACACGTACACACACACAAACACAGACCGACAGACAGACACAAACACACATACCTACACACATACAGGTATAGGCATCAGACAAACACACACATACACAAACACAGACAGACACACACACACAAATGTAGACACAAGGAAACGCAGATGTTAGAATCTTGATTAAAACACAAAGTGTTGGAGGAACTCAGTGGGGGGTGGGGTGCGGGGAAGGGTCAGGCAGCATCTGTGGAGAGAATGGGCAGGCGACGTTTCAGGTCAGGACCCTTTTGATGGAAGTCCCGGCCCAAAACATCAACTATCCACGACCACCGCAGATGCTGCCTGACCCACTGAGTTCCACCAGCACCTTGTGTTTTACCCGACAAATGTAGATTGGCTCATGAAACGAAGACAGTTATGGCATTGCCAATGCAACACAAAACTTTCAACGGTTTAAAGAAATATGAACAAAGAAATAAATTGAAGCCAGATTATGAAATTGAGAGTACATGGTGCACAATTTTAAAATAAGCATTACAAATCAATCCATAAAGAAAACACTGCACTGATCTCTGTGGTTAAGGTGATTATTGAATCTTGCAGCTATATGGAGTATATATATATATGTATGTATATATATATATATATATATATATATATATATATATATATATATATAGTCTCCTCCTGAATCACCTTAAACTAGGTATTTACAAGATTTCAAACCCAGAAAATGCAGGAAGAAAAAACTGGTTAAGTAGGTAAATTGTTAATGTCTTTGATGATGAAATTAAAATACCACCTTCATCTTCATAGTCATAAACTGTGAATTACACAAAACATGATTAAATCAACGTGTTTAATATAAAACTTCCACTTATGTGAAGTTTGTAAACTGACTGCAGATAAAATGCATTTCCAGTGCTGCCAGGGGTGGAGGTGGCAGATACGATTGTGATGTTCCAGAGGATTGTAGATGGGCACGTGGATATGCAAGGAATGATGGAATATGGATCACTTGTGGGCAAAGGAGATTAGTTTAATTATTACATTAAGGATGTGGAGGCTTCGGAGATGGTGCACGTTTACCAGAATACTGCCTGGATTAGAGGGTAGGAACTACAAGGAGAGGTTGGACAGACTTGGATTATTTTCTCCCGATCTTCAAAGGGTAAGAGTGGACATGACAAAGTATATAAAATTATGAGGGGTATAGATAGGGTAGACCAGTCGGAATTTATTCCCCAGGGTGGAAATGTCAAAGACTCAAGGGCATAGCTTTAAGGTGAGAGGAATGAAGTTTAAAAGAGATGTGCATGATAATTTTTTTTTTTTTTAAAGAGTGGTGGGTGCCTGGAGTGGCAGTGGAGGCAGATATGATATTCCTTCTCTCCAAAGATGCTACCTGTACCGCTGAGTTACTCCAGCATTTTGTGTCTACCTTCGATTTAAACCAGCATCTGCTGTTCTTTCCTACACAGATATGATAGTGGCAGGTATGTAGGGACTGGAGGGATGTGGATCATGTGCGGACAGATGAGAGTAGTGTATAAGAAAATAACTGTAGATGCTGGTACAAATCGATTTATTCACAAAATGCTGGAGTAACTCAGCAGGTCACGCAGCATCTCGGGAGAGAAGGAATGGGTGACGTTTCGGATCGAGACGTTTCAGTCTGAAGAAGGGTCTCGACCCGAAACGTCACCCATTCCTTCTCTCCCAAGATGCTGCCTGACCTGCTGAGTTACTCCAGCATTTTGTGAATTAAATGAGAGTAGTGTATTTTGGCATCGTGTTCGGCACGGACATTGAGGGGCTGAAGGGCCTGGTCCCTGTGCTGTACTGTTCAATGTTGTCAATGAACTCTGAACAATCAGCCAGGCCCAGGATGTCTCATTCACTCCATTTATCGGAGGCCAGAATAGGTTAAACATCCACAAATTTTGATTTCCGTTTGGAACCATCAAAAGGCCAAACGTTGCACTTCAACATATTTCAGTTTTTAAATTAAAGTGGAAATGTTTAAAAGGAGATATGTGCACAAGTTTTGTTTTTACACAGAGGATGACAAGTGACTGCAACATGCTGCCAGGGGTGGTGTTGGGGGTCAGATATGAAAGTTCCGTACAGGGACTACTTCCTCCCACACTCCAAAGACGTGCAGGTTTGTAGGTTAATTGGCTTGTGTGAATTGTAAATTGTCTCTAGTGTGTGGGATAGTGCTAGTTTACAGGGTGATTGCTGGCCGGCGTGGACATGGTGGGCCATAGGGCCTGTTTCCAAGCTGTATCTCTAATGTCTAAAGGATGCTCAACATATATTTCATTATGAATTACCATCCTTTTAATCCTGTTTTGTTACGCCAATTAATAGGAATCCACAATGACCAATCAGACATGCGTAAATTAAAATCTTTTAGTTTCAGGTGTGACTATGCGTTGGTCAGATTCAACAATGTGTTCATGAATGGACTGAATCTTTTTGTCAGCATCGATTTAATCCTCTGCTTAGATTGTCTTTATAATAAATAAGGTTAAATTGGACTTCATTTGCTCATTAAATGTCATGATTTGGTTTCTCAACTCAAGGTGAACAAAAATAAATGATCTCGTTGACACATGTGAACTTATTCGCAAAGTCAGAATTCAAGCATATTTCTACGAGTTGTTCTGTGCCGATGTTCTGAACACTATTCCCAGACACAAATAGCTGTGCCATTGATTATGTTTCTCATAGTGTCGAGACAAGGAACTACAGATGCTTTTTTACCAAGGAAAGTCACAAAAATGCTGGAGTAATTCAGCGGGTCAGGCAGCATCCCTGGAGAACACGGGTAGGTGACATTTCGGTTTGGGAATAAGATCCCCAAACCCAAATTGTCACTTGTCCATTTCCTCCAAAGTGCTACCTGAACAATTGAGTTACTCCAGCATTTTGTGTCTATTCCTATGTTTCATAGATTTTCAGTGATAAATGTCCAAATATGAAGAATCTCCTACCATGTCCAAATTATTTGATGATGCAGCATAAAATGTAAAACTTTTGCATTTATACCGTTACATAGAGTTTTGTTCAAGTGAGCACCATATATTTAAACACACCTACTTGACACAAATTTTGCTTAAAATGTGAACAATCTCAATAGGATGACACCATTTTTTCCCGCCCTGAGAATCTGAACACCACAATGAAACAACTTGCTTCTTGCCCAACAGGTTTGACTGAGCAGGGTGTTCAGGCTGGGTTCCTGCACAGTAGGCGACTAAAATGCCATTTGAGTATTAATGATACCACAAGTTCTTAGTCAGTGTGCCCATCCTGAATCAGATAGCCACCTTAACCACCTACATCAAACGTGCATCAAACTGCCACAGGATGGTAAGACTGTGTATACTTTTTCTAACCACATGCCATGCCAAAGTCAAGATTGTCCCAATTGTCATAGACTTTTGAATCCACAAAATGAAAAGTGGGCATCTTATTGTCTCCTTTTAATGCACTGCAAATGGCAGGGCCCCGGTAGAGCAGAGGGATCTAGGAGTAGTGGTGCACTGTGCCCTGAATGTGACGTCATAGGTAGATAGGGTAGTCAAGAAGGCTTTTGGTACCTTGGCCTTCATCAGTCATGGCACTAAGTATAGCAGTTGGAACGTTATTTAACAGTTGTACAAGACATTGATGAGGTCTTTGGAGTATTGTGTTCAGTTTTGGTCACCTTGCTATAGAAAGGATGTCATTAAGCTAGAAAGAGTGCAGAGAAGATTTATGAGGACGTTGCCAGGTCTTGAGGGCCTGAGGTACAGGGAGGGATTGGGTAGGCAAGGACTGTATTTCTTGGAGGCAAGAAGCTCAGGGTCAATCTTATAGAGGTGTATAAAATTGTGAGGCAATAGATAGGGTGAATGCACAGAATCTTTTATCTTGGGTAGGAGAATCTAGAACCAGAGGACATTGGTTTAAGGCGAGAGGGTAAAGATTTGATAAGAACCTGAGGAGCACCTTCATCACTCAGAAGGTGGTGGGTACACAGAATGAGCTGCCAGAGGAGGTAATTGAGGGTGGTACAACAACAGCATTTAAAAGACATTTGGATAGATAGATGTATTGGAAAGAGTTATAGAGATATGGACCATATGGGACAGGCTTAGATGGGGCATCTTGGCTGGCGTGGACGAGTTGGGCAGAAGGGTCTGTTTCCATGCTGTATGACTCTATGACTCTACGTACCAAACCATTTACCATGAAAGAGACGTGGATTAACAAAGCAACGTACCTTCTTCCTGGTGGACTTCTGGGTGAGGCCAGGTACATGCAAAGAGCGACGAATACAAAAAAGCAAAGTACATGTTAATACTGAGCGTTGGATAAAATGTTAATGCAGCAAAGACTCTGTTATGAAGAACCACCGGATTAACAAATGAAACCCTTTGAACTCCACTAATTTAATCATCGAACATTGTCAACTCCCCTCTACCACTTGTGATCAATGGCGATTAAAATTACACCAAATAACGTTCCCTCGATTACCACAGGAAATGATCAAGAAATCTTCAAGGCACCAAATAATCGGTGATAATGAGTGACCAGCAATAATCAGTGATTCGGGTACATGGAATAATTAGGAATTGTTGATGGTGGGAAATGATTGAGAGGTTAAGGAAAGTAAAATGAGCAAATCGAAGATGAGGAATGAAAGTGGAAGTGGCGATTGAAAGAGAACAGGTGAATGAAGCAGCCGACTGGAACACGAGTAAAAGAGAAGAATGCAGAGAAGAAGAATTGATGATGTGAAAGAAAGAGGGAAAATAATGAAAAGACAAGAGTGAGACTAAGGAAACAAAATGAATGGGAAATGAAAGCGGATGGACGTTTCATTACCCACCTTCTGCTGGAGCCTCCTCTAAAGATGTCAAGCAGCAAAACAGCAGCGCAGCGAACAGAATGTGGGACAGGAAAGCAGAAAAGAAACAATTTTGACACAGAAAAAGTTAGAATTTGTATTGATACACCCACTGGAGAAAAGTATGCAAAAACAAAACTCCATTCCGTGACACCTTTAACACTACATAAATTCCAATTCACTTCATGTGCTCACACCGCCTATCCTTTGAGGTAAAGCCCACTTTTGTTATGAAGAAACACAAGTGAATAAAAATAACACATCATTCAAACAACCTTGCGTTCCGGGCATTTCAAGAATGAAACGGTTCACAGTGACAGAACAAAAGTAGATATCTGGAGCTGATTCCTTGCCAACACTCTAAGCTTTTGATCCCCAAACGCAAGTGTGAAACTTTGGTATTTGCTCCTCGAGCTGTTTGCGGTGTGGACTGTCTATGAACAAGGCTTGGAATGTTGACAAACTTTCCATTTGGAGTCTCAACACGTAATGGATGGCAAGACATGCAGAGGGTTAAATGTATTGTGTGACATCCACATTTCAGTTTGCCTTTAGTTTTGCCATTTTTGCAGGGAATGGAAGGACATGGATGATGTGCAGGTAGATAAGAGATGGTCTTGGCATCATGTTAAGTGCAGACATTGTGGGCCGGAGAGTCTGTTGTTGTGCTATATTCTATGATTAAGAATGTGAATCATGCATCTACTGGTACATTCTTTATTCAACGTCCAAGGATTAGTTTAGTTTAGTCTAGTTTATTGTCACGTGTACCGAGCTGCAATGAAAAGCTTTTTTTTAATTATGTGCTATCCAATCAGCAGAAAGACTATGTATAATAATAATAATAATAATGCATTACATTTATATAGCGCTTTCCATATACTCAAAGACGCTTTACAGGGATTTAGAGAACATAGGGAGGTGAATAAATAGATAAATAAGTAAACGAACAGAGAAAGGAGACAGAAGGTGAGGTGACCTTCAGTGGTTGAAGGCAGTACTGAACAGGTGAGACTTCAGCGATGTTTTGAATGTATGATTGCAATCAAGCTGTCCATAGTGTACAGATGGCACGATAAAGGGAATATCGGGATAATCAGTCTGGACCATCGGTCCTTATGAAAATCCACTAAATTCTCGATGCTTGAAAAATGAAATTAAAAAATACGAAAACACTCAGCAGGTCAGGTAGCATAATGGCGTTAATGTTTCATATTGAAGGTCATTTGTCATTGGGAGATAGAGTGAGAGCTTTAAGTTGTGGAGAGGGTGGAGGAGGGGAGGATAGGATGAAAGGAGAAACAAGGAATTGCAGATGCTGGCTTTACAAAAAAAAAGACACACAGATTCTTATTGGTAAGATTAAGCAGACAACTATCATGCAAAGTAAGTATACTGTTCACAATTTCTTTCAAATTAAATTAGCTACTAAACTAAAATAAAAATCAGGATATCATCACTTGAGGACTGAAAGTAATGCATGGGAGATAAAAGAAAGAATGGAACTAATGCTATTGGTGGGTAAACAGCCAACCCAAAACCATGACAGAATTTCTAAGGCCCTTTGCGTTTTGGATTTAAAAATAAAAGAGAATAAACTCAGGACAATAATCAATGTCTGGGATCGCTCGTGCAGAAAAAGACTCACTCATAAGACGTGACCTCATTCACAGGGCAAGAGGCATAGGTATGTTCAAAAGTTCTAGGGGCGGAATTAGGCCATTCGGCCCATCAAGTCTACTCTGCCATTCAATCATGGCTGATCTATCTTTCCCTCTCAACCCCATACTCCTGCCTCCACCCCATAACCCCTGACACCCGTACTAATCAAGAATATGTCAATCTCCGCCTTAAAACTATCCATTGACTTGGACTCCACTGCCGTCTGGAGCAATGAATTCCACAGATTCACCACCCTCTGACTAAAGAAATTCCTCCTCACCTCCTTTCTAAAGATGCCTCTTTTTATTCTGAGGCTGTGCCCTCTGGTCCTAGACTCTTCCACTGGTGGAAACATCCTCTCCACATTCACTCCGTCCAGGCCTTTCATTGTTTCTGTAACTTTCATTGAGGTTCCCCCATCATCCTCCTAAACTAAAGTGAGTACGGGCCCAGTGCCTTCAAACGCTCATCATATGTTAACCCATCCATCCTCATAAATGTCCTTGCTGTGGACCCTCTCCAACACCAGCCCATCCTTCCACTGGGGCCCAATGGGGTGGATGGTCAGAACCTTTCCCCCAGGGTGCAAATATCATTGACTGAATTTGGGAGGCCTTAACCTACTCCTAAAAAAGGGACTGGGTTAAGGTGGAATTGGGCAGGAAGAAAAAAAAAAGCCAAAACCAGATGCTGAGCATTTGCATGGGCACTCTGTGGAGCTACTAGGCAGAGTGGGTGAAAATTATTGCCAATTATAAGACACAAGTAACAAAATGCAGCTGATACAACTTAACCCCTTGGAAAGGAGATTTGAAATAACGAAGAGAAACATACCTTCTTCCACATATGTTTCTGGGAAAGGCCAAGAACAAGCAGCCAGCAGCAAATGCAAAGAACCAAAGTATACATTAATACTGCATGTTGAAGAGCAAAGCCAGTTATGTAACAGATAAATGACAGCATCACCAAATCACCACCAAAATGCAAGAGAAACACTTCTCTTGCATCACTTACTTAGTCAACTCAACAACTGTCTATCCACAGGCCAAATGATAGCCCAGTAAGTAAGTATTTGCAATATCTCTCCTGCTCGTGTTGTTTAATTACTCAGAATAAAAACCACTGTGTTTTAAAATCAGTGGAAGAAACTGCAACTGTCGCATAAACAAGGGGTAATGAGTTAAACAGTGCAAAATGTAAGGGAGGGCACAGTGGCACAGCTGGTAGAGCCACTGCCTCACAGTGCCAGAGACCCAAGTTCGATCCTGACCTCGGGTACCGTCTGTGTGTGGAGCTTGTACGCTCTCCCTGTTCCCGCGCAGGTTTCCTCCAGGTTCTTTGGTTCTCTCCCACATCCCAAAGACGTATGGGTTTGGAGGTTAATTGACCCTCTGTAATTTGTCCCCGGTGTGTACGGAGTGGACGTGAAAGTGGGATAATGTAGAACTAGTGTGAACGGTGATCGATGGTCGGCATGGACTAGGTGGGTCGAAGGGCCTGTTTCCATGCTGTGTCTCTAAACTAAACTAAACTAATAATTAGAGGTGCTAATTGATACCGGATTATTTAGTAAAGAAGGAGATGATAAGATGATTAACATGTGGTTACTGAATTGTTAGAGATAATGGAGAAAACGTGATCATTAGAAATGGTAGAAGATGAAAAATGATTGCTGATTTTGAAAGTTGCCCAATATTTGATGATCATGACAGAAGTATAATGATGAAGCAAGATATGATAATAATTCAGTAAAGGTAAAAGAGTCAGAATAATTTTGCAGGCATGATTAAGAATGATATAGAGATGAGAAATAAAGGAACAACTAAAGAAGAAATGATGATTTTTTAAAAAAGTTAAATCGAAGAAAATTAGAGAGAATGCAAACCAGGACACTGAAGAAACTGTTATGGAGACGTCAAGGGTTATTGAAGACAAAAGAACAATGTGGAAACTGAGTTGAAGAAGAGGGAAAGATGAAATGAAAGTAAACGAAGAATGGGGGAGTGAGAGTTAAAAAGAAACATAAAGGGTGAGCAAAGGGATATTGCATCACATACCTTCCTCAGCAACTTCTTCTGATGTTGTTAGCGTAAGGCAAACAGCAAAGCGGCAATGCAGCGCATTGGATTGAAAAAGCAGTAAAAGGAACAATATTGGCAGAAAAAAATGTTATAAATCATGTCGGAAGAGACCAGCATATAATTAAAGAAAAAAAGTCAACAGAAAGCAAAACTCTACTCCATGACAGCTTACTAACGCATGCACAAATACCGTTTAATCGTAGAAATCAGAGGCATTTATTATCATTCCGAAAAAGCCTATATCATTCCAACACCTTCAAGTTCCAGAGGCTCACAACACGCCAAATGACAACTTTACAATGACTATCGTGTTATTCTTGAAGCTTAAATATATCTATCTACTGATGCAACGTTACACATAAGCAGAATTTTGTTCAGAAGCACGGAAATGCAAAAGCAAGGTAATTTTATAATATTCTTGGCTGGATCACAGCAGGATTTCAGTTACAAAGATCACAGGAATGGCAAAAGCCTATATCGAATGTTGCCATAAGGGCTCAAAACGGTTGCAGGAAAGATGAAGTAAATTAAAAAGTAAATCCCAGACGCAGGTAGAAGATTCACCAACTTTTAAAATGTATGTTTATGCACCAGCGAACAATTGGAATCACAATGGAACCCCACTTCAAATTGGCTCTGACAAATTCTACCAACATATCTAACTCATGCTCAAAGATTCAAGTTTTCTGAACAGATTTAAAACACTCACATTCAATGCAAAACTTCACAGTCGATATCAATCCCATCACACTAAAACCCAGTTGCAAACTGAAATATTAGAACCAAAGATACTAGAGGAGCAAGATAGACCACTCGACCCTAAAAACCGTAGTACGTCATGACGCCATTTTAGTAGGCAGAAACCTGCAGAAACATTTAAAAAGAAAAAGAACAAAAATCTATGAATTGATAGATGAGATACATTCTGTATTTTAATGGTATCATCACACATACTGTTCCCCAAAACACTGATTACACTGCGAGAGGCATAGCGAACCGCGGGTTTTGCCTAGTAAAATGGCTCCTTTGTGTACTACACATCAGTACAGGCGATTTCAACGGAGTGGTCCATCTTGTTCCTCTAGTATCTTTGATTAGAACTACAACTTGATACAACACCTACATACACATATTTCCAAATTCAAATCAGTGTGAAGTCATGAATATATGCGAACATGTTTATCCACATGCATTTTAGTATCTAATTCCAATGTGTTCTTGCATTTCATTTTGATTACTCCAAATAATGTTTGAAACAAACGCAAATTTCATTTGAAGCAAAAAATGAACATAAAATTAATTTCCTTGAAATGAATGTGGGAGGAATTAACCTCTTGCATATATCAGAACTTCACTTCCCCTTATTAGAAAAAAATCACTGTGTAAATATATTTAATTGAAAACTTCTTCTGTTAAAATATTTTTTTTTCTTCCATTAAGGATCAGTGTTTAAGGTCATTTACAAATCTTAACATTAACAACGCCATGATTTGATTTCAAATTTGGAAAGGTATGCCGCGGTTTGTCTCATTCCTTTACAAACAGACGCCACGCACCCTTAAGATCTATTTCTCTAATCAAATAGAATTTTATTAAGTGGGAGTTCCACTGTGGTCATTTCAAATTAGGCAATGTGTACATTTCAGAGGGTTTGTACCATTTGAAATTTTACTGGATTCAACAACTCGTGCTGTGTGTAGTTCTGGTTGTCTCATTATAGGAAGGATGTTGAAGCTTTGCAGAGAGTCTGGAAGGGGTTTACCAGAATGGTGCCTGGATTAGCAGATATTGGTTATAAGGAGAGTTTGGACAAACAGATGATTTTCTCTGGAATGCCAGAGGTTGAGGGGCGACCCAATAGAGGTATATAAAATGATGAGAGGCATAGAGAGGGTAGACAGTCAGAACCTTTCTACTTGGGTGTAAATCTCAAAGAGTGGCCATAGCATTAAGGTGAGAGGTGTAAAGTTTGAAGGAGATGTGTGGGGCAATTTTTTTTTACACAGAGGGTGGTGGGTGTCTAAAACACACTAACAAGGATGGTGGTGGTGGAGGTAGTTACAATAGTGGCATTTAAGAGGCTTTTAGACACATGGATATGCAGGGAATGGAAGGACATGGATCATGTGCAGGCAGAGGTGATTAGTTCGACATGGCATCATGTTCGGCATGGGCATTGTGGGCCGAAGGGCCTATTCTTGTGCTGTACTGTTCTATATTCTATCATTCAAACCAGAGAGGTGGAAATCAAAAAATAACCAACATTTCTATGATGCTTTGTGATAGGAGTAGACCTAAAAACAGAAGACATCTCTTTTCGGTACATGAGATACGTTAAGAAACCTTTACACAGGTACATGGATAGAATAGGTTTAGAGGGATATGGGCCAAATGCAGGCAGGTGGAACAAGTGTAGATGGGGCATTTTGGTCAACATGGGCTAGTTGGGCTGAAGGGCCTGTTTTCGTGCTGTGTGACTCTATGAGTTGTTACAAGTCCGTTCAAATGAAGAATGCTCCAATGTCCAGATCTCATTCATCCGGTAGACCCTCAGACCAGGATTAACACTGGAATCCTATCTGTAACCTCTGTGGTAAATGTTAAAGAAAAGTCTGCCAATATTTTCAACCTGGATTCTTACGTGAAGAACGTTCCAGACAAAATACTGGCGAGCAAGGTGTGCTCAGAGAAACGATGCTTGGATATCACGATGAAGACTGCTTGCACATTGTGATATTACCATGTTAAAAGTGCTGGATTTGTTTGGTGGTATTAAATTATGTTAGTAAAAGGTACTGTGGATGGAAAAGAAACATTGGGAATCAACATCATTACCTCCCTCTCCATGTTCCTCATGCTCCTCATGTTCTGTAATCCAACGTCAAAAAGAAAATATGATGATAACTGCCGATTTCTCGGCTTGAAACGTTTCCCGGTGGGCTTCAAGACTCATTGTGCATCGGAGAAGCCACAATTACTCTACCTCGAGGGTCCCAGACAGATTCCTAACCAAGCTTGTAGTAACCGAGTCACAGGCCACTAAGTTCATAAGTCGTAGGAGCAGAATCAGGCTATTCAGCACATTGTGTCCACTCTGCCATTCAGTCATGGGCAATCTATCTTTCCCTCTCAACCCCATTCTCCTGCTCTCTGTAACCTGCAACCTTACTAATCAAGAAACTGTCAAACGCCGCTTTAAATATACCCCATGACTTGGCCTCCACCGCCATTTGTGGCAACAAATTCCACAGCCTCACCAAGTTATTAGGCCAATGACCTCTCATCAGCGAGACTAGAGTGTGGCCGTGTCATCCCATCCACCTCATTGGAGACCTTTGAATTATCTTCAATTTTATCTTTATGGGACTTCAAAGTTATATCTTTGCACCAAATGTTATATCCTTAATCCTTTACCCGTGCACGGTGGACAGCTTGATTGTATTCATGTAGTCTTTTCTCTGACTAGGGAGCACGCAAATAAAAGCTTTTCACCATACCTCAGTACACGTGATAATACTAAAACTAAACCAAACTAAGTTGAAAGACAATTTGGAAAGCTGCATGAGGACTGACTGCCTTCAGCTAGAAATCTCATTCTGATCTTTGTTCAGTGGCCTTTGCTGGAAAGTGCCAGGTCAGGAGATCAAGTCACTACTGGGTCATGAGTTATTGAACCACCTTGATCCAATTGATCAACCCAAGCTTACAAAGACGTGGTTTGGTGAGCCCATCTCTTGTAGCCTGACAGTACCTATGGTTCAGGCTAGCTTGTAATGCTGTTGTCATCTAGCTTGCCAACACATGCCATCTGGGCTTGAGATGGTACTAATGCCACCACAACAATTGTCCAAGAAAGGAACTGACATTAAAATGGGCAAGAGCAGGGAAAACTAGAAGATAACTTTCTAAAAAGTCTACTATTTTGGATGTTATCCAGAGAACTCCTTCAAAACCAATCCACAACATAAAAGGTAATAAACTTTAAAAAAAACAACAACTTACAAGGTGGAGAGCAAGGGAAAGAGCAGAAGCTTAAAATATAATGGGAACTAAGGATGTTGTTCTCTTGTTTGTTCTCTCGTTCTCTCTCTCTCTCCCTCTCTCTCTCTCTCCCTCTCTCTCTCTCTCTCTCTCTCTCCCTCTCTCTCTCTCTTTTTCTCTCCTGCTCTCTCTATCCCTCTTTCTCTTTCTCTTTCCCTCTCCCTCACTCTCTCTTTCTCTCTCACTCACTCTTTCTCTCACTCCCTCTTTCATACCTATCTCCCTTTCATCCCTCTCTCTCTCTCGTTTATCTGTCTCTCCTCGTTTTCTTTCTCTCCTCTCTCTTTCTCCCCATCTCCACCGCCTCCTAATGATACTGTGCAGCATTTCTATGGGACCAGGAACAACCGACCAAAATTTAAAAGCCCCCATCACTTAGTTACTGCACACACTGGCCTTATATTTAAGAAAATTACAAAATAACAGCTGAGTATTTTTCAATGACAGTATAATCATAGAATAAAACATTAAAACAAGCCAACTTTAAAACAAGAAAAGATTATAGTGGTTGCACATCAATATTATGAATATATCCAATAATTCCTAGCAATTTTGAAAATATATCATCCTTTAATTGATGTTCCTATTACAAATATGCTAAGTGTAACCTAAAATATATACATCATATTTTATAGTTTGCATTGTCAATGCAATATACCAACATAACATAAATGTTTGCAACAGAAATAATTATTGATTAATTATTTGGTTAATGTGTATGTCATATATACATGCATGATCACAAACACTGATCATCCCAAAGCACCCTTCCAGATTTCGAAAGGGTTAATTTGGAGTGGTCTCTATTGCTTATCAGCTAGCCTAACCTCAATTGTATTGGGAAGGTGAAGAGTGAGTTTGCCTCTCTAATGTTTATTATGACTTCTACCACGTAAAGGATATGGAGTGCTAGTTTTCATAAATGGAGACATTAAGCACAAAAGCAGGGAGATAATATTGGACCTCTGTAAAAACACTGATCAAGACTCGTAGGCTAGATGTGGAGAGGTCCAGAAGGATTCTGTTTCTATCATCACAGCAAAACAGTGGGTTCCAGATCATTATTATTCTACAACAAACCTGTTTTTAGTTTAGAGATACAGCATGGAAACACCCTTCGGTCCCCCGAGTCCACACTGGCTGTGATCACTGTACACTAGTTCCATTCTAGACACGAGGGATAATTTAGTGAAGCCAATTAACCTACAAACCCGCACGTCTTTGGGATGAGGGAGGAAACCGGAGCAATCGGAGAAAGCCCACGTGATCCAGGGAGAATGTACAAACTCAATACAGACAGCACCCATAGTCCGGATCGAACCTGGATCTCTGACGCTGTAAAGCAGCAACTCTACCACTGCGCTACTGTGCCGCCATGAGAAAAACATTTTTAAGAAAGGTCTCGACCTGAAACGTCATCCATCCATGTTCTCCATTGATGCTGCCTGACCCACTGAGTTAGTCCAACATTATGTGTCCTTTTGTGTATTAACCAGCATCTGGAGTTCCTCGTTTCTCTGTTTTTCCTTACATTGTCCTTGAGGCATTTGGCCAGTTTAAAAATTCTGATCCCTGGCAACAGCTTGGCTCCATATATCCAATTTGAACCAGTTACATTATAAAGGTGTAGAATGGTACAGCACAGAGACAGGCTCTTTGACACATCGTCTAAGCCAATCCTTTTGCCAATCTACACTGATCTCACTGCTGGCATTAGGACTGTATCCTTCAATGCCTATTTAATCATCTGTCTTAAACAAAGTAAGATATCAAATTCCACCGCCTCCTTTGACAACATTCCAAATATTGCCAACATTCTAAGACTCCTACCTCTCCCCTCACACCCTCATTGCCCCTACCGTGGGAAAAGGATCTTGACTATCTATTCTATCTAAGCTTTTCATAACTTTCTCTTCGTATCGCAGGATATCCCTCAGTTTCCAGGGATAATACTCATTTGTAACACACTTGTTTGCTGAGATGGTAGAAAGAGAATCAGTCAGGGCTACCAATAAGGAATTGAATTATTGAATTGGGTGTATGGGGAATCATTTTCAAGTCATGGAGAAAATGGAAGGAGTGGGACTAAGGGGATTGGGTGCTGAGAACCAGCACAGAATTGGTGGGTGGAAGTAAGTGTGTGTGTGTGTGTGTGTGTGTGTGTGTGTGTGTGGTGTGTGTGGTGTGTGTGTGTGTGTGTGTGTGTGTGTGTGTGTGTGTGTGTGTGTGTGTGTGTGTGTGTGTGTGTGTGTGTGTGTGTGTGTGTGTGTGTGTGTGTGTGTGTGTGTGTAACTAACTCGATTACTTGATTGCATTTTACTTGCAAATTAATGAATGGACTTACCCTCGTACCTACAGGAGGGGAGGAAAAAAAACACAAAGTTAGTCACAGGTAAAGTTACACATAGTTTAGTTTAGAGACACAGCATGGAAACAGGCCCTTCGATCCAACAAGTCCAGACCGACCATCGATCACCCATTTACACTAGTTCTATGTTATCCCACTTTCCCACCCGCTCCCTACACACTAGGGGCAATTTTACGGATGTGGGAGGAAACCGGAGCACCCAGAGGAAACCCATGCGGTCACAGGGAGAACATGCATACTCCACACACAGGCAGCACCCATAGTCAGGATTGAACCCGGGTCTCTGGCGCTGTAGGGCAGCAGCTCTACCAGCTGTGCCACTGTGCCACCCCAACAATTTAAAGTCGATTAAGGATTACAAAGACAGATCTTAAAGGAAGATCAAAATGAAACAGTAGTTGGCAGGTGGTAAAAGTAGAAAGGAACTTATCCCTGGTTTAGGACCCGGTTTAAACTAATTAGTGACGAACTATCAATCAATACTCACACTTCTTCGGTATCAGACATCTTGAGCTGAGCCCTTTAGATCTGCGAGAAAGGAAGAGGGAGCCTTGCTTAGAATGGCCACTCGTGTAAGGAAGATAGCCGAAGCTCTTGCAATTTAAAGTATGCCTCAAGTAATTAAAACCACCAGTCAGAAATAGCATCATTACTAACTGCGCGGGGCTAAGACCGTTTATAGCCACCAAAACGTGTAGGGTAGAGAGCACTGGTGCTCTACGGAAGTCTACATGACAGCATTAGCAGCTGTCCATAGAGCGATGATCAGCCATACTGGTCCCTTCAAAGCCCATCGCAAGCTGTGAGATTATCTCTTTGGATTTACCCTCTGTCTGCCAAGTCCCAAAAAATGCCAAGTAAATACCTGCGACATTTCCATGACTCTGAACATTGCAATCCCTTTAAAATAGCAAGATTGGTTCACCAGGGTCGACCACACCAAGAATTGATTAAGCCCACACAAAGTCAGGGCGAAAGTAAACTTGCCCCTTAATCTTTGCCCAGATTAATCTCCTCCCGTCTGTTCCCTGAAGCACCTTCAACCCTGTGGTTGTCACAACAGTAGAACCCGTTGTGCTGAGCTTCCAAGCCTTACTCTGGGAAAATTGTCATTTTGTTCACGTTCACAAGTTCGAAGAGTAGAATTAGGCCATTAGGCCCATCGAGTCTACTCCGCTATTCAATCAAGTCTGATCTCTGCCTCCCAATCCCATTTTCTTGCCTTCTCCCCATAATCCTTGACACCCGTTCCTGTATCTGATCAGACTCAATACCCGACACAGAACCAGACACCCATTGATATCAGTGTGAATCTTAGGGTTCAAGACTAGGGAATATTTATTTTATGTTTATTTTGCTTTAATTTATTTTGGTTATATTTCATATGTTCATGGCTATTTTGCCCATTGAGTCTATGCCCACTCACACAGCCATTGCATCAATTGCGATCCCTCCCTTATTTCAATGGAAACCCTTGATGGGAGAGGGTTACAGAGGGGCATCCGTGGAGGGAAATAGACAGCCGATGTTATGGGTCAGGACACATGACCCTCAATAACCCTCGTTCACACTTGCCCATCAACAATCCCCAGTAAAGGTTTAGAGGGATATGGGCCAAACATGGGCCAATGCGACTGGTTTAGAAGAGGCATCTTGATCGGCATGGACGAGTTGGGCCGAAGTCAGACTGGAGTCGTTTGGAGCAGTCAATGATTGTACAAACTAGCATCTCCTTGGGTTGTGGGATGAGGCAGGAACATGTGCCAGAAGGGGGATGCTTTATATTACAATATTAGTTTTCTCTTTAAGATAATTTTTAATTTCTACTTCAGTTACACTGGGTTTTGAATTGTTCCATGTCACACATTGAAAACAAAATTGTTAAAAAATCACCTGAAATCTCTATAACTATTTATTGGAAGGGTTTTTCAGGCTTTTGAAGACACTCAATTATCGCACCACTCAAGGTCTTCTTGCCCCGCATACCATACTATCAGCCTCCAAGTTTAGTTTAGTTTAGAGGTATAGCATAGAAACAGGCTCTTCGGCCCACTGAGTCCATGCCTACCATCGATCACCCACTAATGCTAGTTCTATGTCCTGCACACTAGGGGCAATTTACAGAAACCAATTAACCTCCAAACCCAAACATCTCTGGGATGTGGGAGGAAACCAGAACACCTGGAGAAAACCCAGGCAGGTCACGGTGGAGAACATACATACTCCGTACAGACAGCACACGTACTCAGGAACAAACCTGGGTGTCTAGCGTTGCTAGGGCTCTACCAGCCCGAGCAACATCCCACTGCTTTCAAGCCAGCCAGGTCTGTCAATGGGAGACCAAGCAAAGCCAATCGATAACATTCAAAAATATTAACAGGGGAGAATCACAATCCATCTACTTAAAGATTGCTTCATTGGGTTCAAAACAATAATTAGGCTTAGAGTGAAAAAAAACATTTCGGAGGAACTCAGTGGGTCAGGCAGCATTTGTGGAGGGGATGGACAGTTGATATTTTGGGTCAAGACTCTTCTTCAGACCAATGGAGTCACTCCTTGTCCATTCCCTACCCAGATGCTGCTTGACTCGTTGAGTTCCTCCAGCATATTAGCATTTTACTCAAGATTCGAGCATCTGGAGTTCTTTGTGCCTCAATATATAGGGCTTAGAACCTGAATAATAACAACATTAACTTTGGGCAGTGAAAACAACTGCAGATGCTGGTACAAATCGAAGGTATCACAAAATGCTGGAGTAACTCAGCAGGTCAGGCAGCATCTAGGAGAGAGGGAATGGGTGACGTTTTGGGTCGAGACCCCTCAGTCTGAAGAAGGGTCTCGACCTGAAACCTCACCCATTCCATCTCTCCTAGATACTGCCTGACCTGCTGAGTTACTCCAGCATTTTGTGATATCTTCCATTACAATTATTAGATAATTTACATGTTTCCTTGAAAAGATCTTTGGACAGTTACCTGGAGAGGAAAGATTGAGAGGGATATGGGCCAGGCGTCGATAAATGGGACTAACTTAGATGGGGTGTATGGTTAGCATGGAAAAGTTGGGCCAAAGGGCCTGTTTCAAAGCTGTGTGACTCCATTACTCTATATAAAGGCAAACTAAATTCAGCAACATTCCTGGTACTCCTGAGCTAAACAATGAACAGGGGGATATCCTGACACTATGAAATCCTTGGAGCAAACGTTGACTGCTTCCTCTTGTTATAATCTTTGAAGTGAAAGATTCTTGAGGGGCAAACAATATTCGGGATTCATTCTCATTGGAATCACTGAACAAAGTTGAAAGCTGTTAGAAGGAACAAGACCGTGGTGATTTGGAGTCATAGAGTCATACAGCATGGAAACAGGCCCTTTGGCCCAACTTGCCCACACCGGCCAACATGTCCCAACTACACTAGTCCCGTATTCCTCTAAACCTGTCATGTCCATGTACCTGTCTAACTGTTTCTTAAAAGTTGCAATAGTCCCTTGTCATCTTTCTATTGCTGAGCTTGGCCCTTCTGTTGAAATTAGGATCTGCAAAAAGGACAAATGCATCTTCTGTGACCAAAAAAAATCGCTTAAAATTGGAGTCTGTCTGCTTGACCAGATCCCAATCAAAGAACCCATTTGCTGAAGAAGGGTCCCGATCAGAAACGCCGCCATTCCATTTCCCTTCACAGATGCTGCCTGAAACACTGAGTTCTTCCAGTACTTTGTATCTTGCTCCTGCCCCTAGATGTTGGGTCTGGGATGAAGACCATGTTGTCTTCGGCTCAGAGCATTGTAGTTTGGTACACTGTACTCTACTAGTCATGAGGCAAGGTTTTCCTGGGCTCTAGGGGTGAGGGTGCCCAGATAGTGCTGGGAAAAGCAGCAGAGAGATCTGGGAACTAGTGCTCAGGGGGTTAAAGCCAGGCACAGAAGGCACTGCCATGGGGTTGACCTTTTAAAATGTTGCCTCGGTTGAGTGGTTGTGCTATGCAAGACCACAGTTAGATTCTGAACCAGTGTTTGGTTTAGTTTATTAGTGCCACATGGTCTGAGGTACAGTGAAAAACTTTTTGTTGATTGCTATCTGTCAATGAAAAGACTATATTATTATATTCAAGCCATTTACAGTGCACAGATACAGGATAAAGGGTATAACATTTAGTGCAAGATAAAGTCTAATAAACTCCATTAAAGATAATGGGTAGATGGGAGGTTAGGATTGCACTCCAGTTGGTGACAAGATGGTTCAGTTACCTGATAACAGCTGGGAGAAACTGGGAAGGATGGGGTTGTCATATTCATGGCGATCTTTGGGTGGGTCAGTTCAGTTCTTCCAGTCCGATATCGACTGGGCTGGATCTACCTGGGGTTTCCTTGACGGGTATTTGGATAGGAAAGGTTTTGAGGGCAAATGGGTCAAACGTGGGCAAGGAGGAACAACTTAGATTGGCAAGGCCAAGTTGGCATGGACAAGTTGGACTGAAAAAGTCTGTTTCTGTGCTGTATGGCTATATGACTGAAACTCTCATGTTACAAACTGTATCACTTGGAGCATCTTTAGGGAACCCTGCAATTGGTTCTTAGATTTGAAAAATATATATAATTTCCTGAGTAGTTTCTCCAACTTTGCCCTGAAAGTTTTGCTTTCTGCTCTGGTTGAGAGTTTACTGGAGCTGGAGCTAGAATCTTTATTTGTTCCACGTGGGTCCATTTTGGGGTCTTCCCACCTTAGTGACCCACTGATATGAGAAATAACCAAAAGACAATGCATCTAAAATTCAGGTTTGTTATTTTAAAAGAAAAATGTATAATTTCCATGGAAAATGTTCAAAGGTTTCAATTTTTCACAGAGGGTGGTGGCAAATGGAACGAGCTGCCAGAGGAGGTAGTTGAGGTGGGTACTGATAGGAAAGGTTGAGAGGGATATGGGGCAAACATGGGCAGGTGGGACCAGTGTGGATGGGGCATGTGGTCAGCATGGGCATGCTGGGCCGAAGGGCCTGTTTCAATAGAATAGGTGCAGGAGTAGGCCATTTGGCCCTTCGAGCCAGCACCACCATTCAATGTGATCATGGCTGATCATTCTCAATCAGTACCCCATTCCTGCCTTCTCCCCATACCCCCTGACTCCGCTATCCTGTAGAGCTCTATCTAAATTAGCTCTCTCTTGAATGCATTCAGAGAATTGGTCTCCACTGCCTTCTGAGGCAGAGAATTCCACAGATTTACAACTCTCTGACTGAAAAAGCTTTTCCTCATCTCCGTTCTAAATGGCCTACCCCTTATTCTTAAACTGTGGCTATGCTATTTGTCTCTATGACTCAAATTTCCAGTATTCTATCTTCGTAAAATACCAGTAGGAACTTTACTGTTTTATGCAAAATTGAGACAAGGTTGAAAACAGTTAAAAGGAACAAGACTGCGGTGATTTGCCTGTTCCAGTGTAAGGAAACACAGAATTAAATCTAAATGAATGGAAAGGACAAGGAACTCAAGCCCAGTCACGCAGGTAAATGGACACTGGACTCTGGGAGAAGGGCCACACATATCATATCATATCATATATATACAGCCGGAAACAGGCCTTTTCGGCCCTCCAAGTCCGTGCCGCCCAGCGATCCCCGTACATTAACACTATCCTACACCCACTAGGGACAATTTTTTAATTTATTTTTACATTTACCCAGCCAATTAACCTACATACCTGTACGTCTTTGGAGTGTGGGAGGAAACCGAAGGTCTCGGAGAAAACCCACGCAGGTCACGGGGAGAACGTACAAACTCCTTACAGTGCAGCACCCGTAGTCAGGATCGAACCTGAGTCTCCGGCGCTGCATTCGCTGTAAAGCAGCAACTCTACCGCTGCGCTACCGTGCCGCCCATGAAATGCAACACTGATGTGAAATGGTGCTTACTGCACTATCTTGCCAGCCACACCACCACATAGACATGTGGGAATCACAAACCAGAGAATATGGGTTTTAGGTGAGAGGAGGAAGATTTAATAGGAAGCTGAGGGGCAACGTTTTCACACAGAGGGAGGGGGGGAGGGGGTGGGGATATGAAATGGATGCTATTCCTTGGAGCGCAGGTGGCTAAGTCTTTCAATTCTTCAAGGGTAATGTGCCAAGTGCGGGCAGGTGCGACTAATGTAGATGGGGCATGTTGGTCCGCGTGGGCAAGTAGAGCTGAAGGGCCTGTTCCCATGCTGTATGATTCTACGTCTCTATGACTCTAAGCCAGGTATGGATTGGCCTGGATGTGCCCAGGGTGTCTTCGGCAGATGCACAGACAGGTACATGGCGATCTTGTAGTTTAGTTTGGTTTAGAGATACAGCATTTAAACAGGCCCTTTGACCCACTGTCCACACTGACCATTGGTCACCCATTCACACTAGTTCTATGCTATCCAACTTTCTCATCCACTCCCTGCACACTAGAGGCAATTTACAGAGGGGCAATTAACCTACAAACCCTTTTGGGGTGGAGGTGTATAAAACCATAAGGGAATAGATGGGGTGAATGCACAGAGTCTTTTGCCCAAGGTTGTGGAAATCAAGAATCATTGGACATAGGTTTAAGGTGAGGGGGGAAAGATTTAATAGGAACCTGAGGGGCAATGTTTTCATGCAGAGGAAGCTGCCAGAGGAAGTAGTTGAGGCAGGAACAATAACACAATTTAAAAGACATTTGGACACGTACATGGATAGGAAGGTTTAGAGGGATATGGACCAAATAGAACTAGCTTAAGGATAGCGGGGTCAGGGGGTATGGGGAGAAGGCAGGAACGGGGTACTGATTGAGAATGATCAGCCATGATCACATTGAATGGTGGTGCTGGCTCGAAGGGCCGAATAGCCTACTCCTGCACCTATTGTCTATTGAAACAGGCCCTTCGGCCCAGCATGTCCATGCTGACCACATGCCCCATCCACACTGGTCCCACCTGCCCAAGTTTGCCCCATAACCCTCGAAACTGATTGAGAATGATCAGCCATGATCACATTGAATGGCGGTGCTGGCTCGAAGGGCCGAATGGCCTCCTTCTGCACCTATTGTCTATTGTCTATTATTGTCTATTAGCTGAGATGGGGCGTGTTGATGGGTAAGGGTGAGTTACGGCCTGTTTCTGTGCTTCATGACTATGACTTACCCTCCAAACTCATCATTTCAAAGTACAAGAGTGGCCGACCTTTAAAACAATCTTGGTGCCTTCCTAACTAAATGGCCAGGGCCAAACGATAGAGTGAGGATCATCCCGAGAAGACCATGGAGAGAGATCGCCTGTGCACACACACAGCGCGGCGGCTGAGTGCATTTCCATTAATAAGCACCTGAACTAAAGTTCAGCTGCAAGATTCAGGCTGGACGGCCAACAGCTGGGAATGCTGAACCCTTCTTTTTGCAAGATCCGATTTCCACGTCTTCAGCTCCTGGCGGCCGCTGAGATTTGTCTCGCAGGGGTCGCCGCGCTTCCTAATTTGGAGATGCCTCCTTCATGTCCCGCAAGACTAAGCCGAGTCAGGCAGCTGTTTCTGCAGCCCAGCCGTGGGCGGCCTGTTGTGCTAACGGCAGGAGTGAATGCATCTCCCAAACCGCACACTACTCTTGCAACAACGTCAAGCCTCAACCTCTTCCCATTCTCCTTCGCAGCACTCTCAGCGGCGCGGAATTAACCATTCTCCAGATTTAAGATCAAGAAATTAAAGAATTTAAACACAAAATACTGGAGTGCCGTCTATCTTCGGTGTAAGACAGCTTCTGCAGATCCTTCCCTGCACAATTAAATTATTTAGTTTAGATTATAACATGGAAACAGGCCCTTCGGCCCACCGAGTCCACGCTCCACGCCGACCATCCATCACCCGTTGACACCAGTTTTATGTTATCCCACTTTCTCATCCACTCCCTACACACTAGGTGTGCATATGTGTGTGTGCATGTGTGTGTGTGTGTGTGTGTGCATGTGTGTGTGTGCATGTGTGTGTGTGTGCATGTGTGTGTGTGTGCATGTGTGTGTGCACACGTGTGTGCATGTGTGTGTGTGCATGTGTGTGTGTGCATGTGCATGTGTGTGTGTGCATGTGTGTGTGTGTGCATGTGTGTGTGTGTGTCTGTGCATGCACGTGTGTGCATGTGTGTGTGCATGCACGTGTGTGCATGTGTGTGTGCACGTGTGTGCATGTGTGTGTGCATGTGTGTGTGGGGAGGGTTACAGAGGCGTACATAACCTACAAACCCGCGCGTCTGTGACCGTGGGATGTGGGAAGAATCCGGAGCACCCGGTGGAAACCCACGCGATCACAGGGAGAACGTGCAAACTCCACACAGACAGCAGCCGAGGTCAGGATCGAACCCGGTCCCTGGCGCTGTGAGGGTTGTAAATATTTTAAACACCATAAACTCAGTTCTCAGGGCTCTAAAGCCTGGAGAAGGATCCCTGCCCATTCCACGCGCAGATGCTGCCTGACCCGCCGAGTTCCTCTAGCACTTTGTGTTTTGCCTCAAGATCCCAGCATCTGCAGTTCCTTGTGCCCCAGGACTCTGAACTCTTCCTGGAAGTTTAGCGTAAAACACACGAGCCCTTTTGTGTCCCGTACAGCCAGGTGCGCTCGAAAACATCGCCTTTCAGTACAAAACAAAACAAGTTATCCAGATATCCCTCTAACAGTCGGTGATTTTATTGACCATTTTCTGCATTTATTCCTCTGCCAGTCCCCCTCCTGCTCAGTTACCCCATTCTCTAATCCTAGCTGTCTCTCTACCTTATTAATGCCGCGTTCAACCCTATCTCCACCGCCTTTCCTGCCTCAGTCTTCTCCACTCCGACCATATTGGTGTTTGGAAGTACGAGATTTCTGTCTATTAAACTCTGACTGGCCCAACTCCCATGGAACTGTTCAATTCTTTTCCATCCCTGTCCCCCCCCCCCCCCCCCCCCCCACACCCCTCTCCATCCCAACCCCCCTCCCTCCCTCCTTGAGTTAAGCCTTCGATCCTCTTCATCCACGCAAAATGACTCAAAGTGCTACGGTGGTTCTGGCAGCATCTCAGGAGAACATGGACAGGCGAGGTTTCGGGTTGGGACCCTTCTTTCCTTAATCAATTCGTAAGGAAACATGGGCAGTCCACCCCCCCCCCCCCACACCACCACCACTCCCTCCCCTCCACCTCCCTCCCTCCACCCCACCTCCATCTCCCCTCCACCTCCCTCCCTCCGCTCCCTCTCCCTCTCCCCTTCTTCGCCCCATCATTCCCTCCCCTCCACCTCCCTCCGCCCCACCACTCCCTTCACCCCCCGCACCCTCTCCTCCACCCTCCCTCCCTCCCTCCCCCCCTCCCTCCCCCCTCCACCTCCTTCCCTCCCTCTCCCCTCCATCCTCCCTCCCTCCCTCCACCTCCCGCCCTCCGCTCCACCTCCCGCACCCTCCCCTCCACCCTCCCTCTCCCCTCCACCCTCCCTCCCTCCCTCTCCCCTCCACCTTCCTCCCTCCCTTTCCCCTCCACCCTCCCTCCCTCCGCTCCACCACTCCCTCCCCTCCACCTCCCCCCCTCCCCTCACCTCCCTCCCTCCGCCCCACCACTCCCTCCCCTCCACCTCCCTCCCTCCCCTCCACCTCCCTCCCTCCCCTCCACCTCCCTCCCCCCCTCATCTCCCTCCCTCCCTCCGTCACAAGCCACACGGTGTCCTAGTGGCATGCAGGGCTCAAAGACATGCAGATGTTGGTTTACAGTTGGCGAGCCGCTAAGTTACTCCAACACTTTGCGTCCTACTTGCCTTATGCGCGCACCAACCATTCATTATCCCTCAAACCCGACACAGCGCCTTTTAATTCCACTCACTGGTAAAAGTTGCAACTCGCTTCCTTATTACTTTTCCCAATTTGGACCCACTCGATAGATTTGTGAGTTTTAATCTAATTTGACTCCAATTCCCAAGAACCCAATAGTCTTCTCACATCCGACCTCGAACCAGACCTACGATTCTTTCGAGATCTTCACATCTGCCAGGTACAACTGAAGTGGAAGAGATTCGAGCAACATTTAGGTTCAGGAGAAGCTACTCTGAGGCGCGCACCGAAAACTGGACAGGTATTACAATCCACCCATCCTCCCACTTTAATGCTCCCTGTTGACACATTACTTTCATTGAGAGATACAGTGTAGAAACAGGCTCTTCGGCCCATCGAATCCACGCCGACTACCAATCACGCTATCACACAAGTGCTATTTAAGTTATCCCACTTTCTCTTCCACTCCCTGCACATTTTAAGGCAATTAAAATGTGCAATTTTACAGAGGCCTATTAACTAGAGAAAGTGAGTCAGACAGACAGGGACAAAGACAGACGTAGACAGAGGTAGACAGAGAAAGACGGAGAGGGAGAGGGAGAGGGAGAGGGAGAGGAGAGAGGGAGAGGGAGAGGGAGAGGGAGAGGGAGAGGGAGAGGGAGAGGGAGAGGGAGAGGGAGAGGGAGAGGGAGAGGGAGAGGGAGAGGGAGAGGGAGAGGGAGAGGGAGAGGGAGAGGGAGAGGGAGAGGGAGAGGGAGAGGGAGAGGGAGAGATAGACAGACAGACGGGCGTGGGAGGAAACCGGTGGAAACCCACGCGGCCAAAGGCGAACATGCAAACTCCACACACAGGCAGCATTAAAAATCAGGATCCAACCCGTGTCCCTGGCGCTGTGAGGCAGTGGTTCGACCAGTTGCGCCTCCGTGCCGCCCTAACATTAACACCAATGTGGGTTGTTAGCACCACATTGGAATTCGACATCTCCCTCCTTATATATATATAGATATATATTGTTTAAAGATTGCCCGTGATCTGAAGAGAGATCCTGTAGAGCGAAGCAGGAGGCCGGTGCGTGTCTTACCCCGAAGGACAGAAGGTTGGATTCCTGGTGGCTTTGACAAGCGGCCGGGTCTGCTACACACCACGGCGGCAAAAAGACCTGGTCTTATAGTGAAACCCGATCCGCGGGAAAAGCGCATTGGTGCCGCCGCCCCTAAGAAGCTCACTGGGAAGGAGAGGGGGATAGGGGAGAGCTAATTTTAGCAGTCTAAAAAGTACAGGGCGAGTGTGGGCACAGGAACAAGTTATGCGTGACTTCTTAATCGTGGGGACCTCGGCAAGCAAGTGTGTACAAATATGAGAGGCATAGATAGGGAGGGTGGGGTTCAGAGGGAAAGATAGAGCAGTCATGTCTGAGTAAAAGGTAGACGCGAAGTGCTGGAGTAATTCAATGGGCCAGGCAGCATCTCTGGAGAAAAAGGACGGCGGACGTTTCGGGTCGGAACTGAAGAAGGGTCCCAACGCGAAACGCCACCCACCCATTTCTCCTCCAGAGACGCTGCCCGAGTCACCGAGTTACTCCAGCACTTTGTGTCCATCTTTGGTCTAAGAAGGGTCTCGACCCGAAACGTCACCCATTCCTTCTCTCCCGAGATGCTGCCTGACCTGCTGAGTTACTCCAGCATTTTGTGAATAAATCGATCTGCAGTTCCTTGTTCCACAGCCATGACTGAATGGCGAATTCGGTTGGATGGGCTGAACGGCCTCATTCTGCTCCGATGTCTTATGATCTGGTAGGCAGTTGGAACCTTTTCTTTCCCAGGTTGGGAAACTGAAAGGCTAGAGGACTTAGGTCTAAAGTGAGAGGGACATGTTTGAATGGAGATGTACGGGGCTTTTTACACAGAGGGTGGTGGCGGCGGCGGGCACAATAGAGGCGTGTAGACAATAGACAATAGACAATATTCCAGTGGAAGAGGCTTTTGGATAGGCACGTGGATATGCAGGGAATGGAGGGATATAGACTATAGACAATAGACAATAGACAATAGACAATAGGTGCAGGAGTAGGCCATTCGGCCCGTCGAGCCAGCACCGCCATTCAATTTGATCATGGCTGATCATTCTCAATCAGTACCCCGTTCCTGCCTTCTCCCCATACCCACTGACTCCGCTATCCTTAAGAGCTCTATCTAGCTCTCTCTTGAATGCATTCAGAGAATTGGCCTCCACTGCCTTCTGAGGCAGAGAATTCCACAGATTCACAACTCTCTGACTGAAAACGTTTTTCCTCATCTCACTCAGTTCTAAATGGCCTACCCCTTATTCTTAAACTGTGGCCCCTTGTTCTGGACTCCCCCAACATTGGGAACATGTTTCCTGCCTCTAATGTGTCCGACCCCTTAATAATCTTATACGTTTCGATAAGATCTCCTCTCATCCTTCTAAATTCCAGTGTATACAAGTCTAGTATTCCTATGGAATATGTGCCTATGGAATATTCCTATGGAATATGTGCAGGCAGGTAAGAGTTGGCTTTGGCATCATGTTCGGAACAGACATTGTGGGCCGACGGGCCTGTTCCCGTGCTGTACCGTTCTATCTTCCACGGTAGTCCATAGAGCTCAGAGGGCCATCGGAACACAGCTACCAGACTTGGAGGGCATCTACAACACACGATGCCTCAGAAAAGCCACCAGCATCCACAAAGACTCTTCACACCCCTGCAACAGTCTGTTCGAACTCCTTCCATCGGGCAGACGATACAAGGCCTTCTACGCCCGCACCTCCAGACTCAGGAACAACTTCATCCCCAGGGCCATAGCTGCAATGAACCGGTCCTGCTGAGCCGGATGGCCACAACGCATAGATCAACTTGCACTTTACCCTGTCTAAAAACTGTTACAATTGTTTCGTTTCGTTGGGTTGCTGTTGCCTAAATTACTTAAATTATTGCATCGTATGGGAGGCGCATTCCCAATCTCGTTGTACCCCTGGGTACAATGACAATAACGATGTATTGTATTGTATTGTATTGTATTGTATTCTAGCAATTCCTGCTGTATATGAAATATGGCAAACTGTGGAGTTATTAATGGCGGCCACAATATTTCACATTCTCCCAGATGCAAGGTTTCACCATTCAGGATGACTAGTTTGCTATGTGTTTTAAATAATTGGTTCCTATTTACTGCTCGTAAGGTTTTTTTGTTTCCCGCCGGGACTAAATGGTTCTTTAACTCAGTCCACGTAGAGGTTAACACATTGCCCCGACTGTTCTCATCTGTTTACCAAAGAAATTCAATTTTCCCTGCTCGACAGCCCGGACTCCAGCTCATCTTTCCAGCTACACTTTTGGATTTCGAGTCGAAGGTTTAGCTAAATTATACTTTGAAATTAACCCGGTTTAGACCGTGTGTTATTTTCAACCCAACTCTTAATGACTGTTCATTGGTAGTTGGGTGTATTGGATGCCCGGGGGCGGCTCACGGTGTTGCAGCGGGTAGTGTCGATGCCCCTCAGCCACAGAGACCCGGGTTCGATCCCGACCTCGGGCGCTGTCCGTGTGTGTGGTGTTTTTGCACGTTTCTCCCTGTGACCAGTGCGGGTTTTCTCCGGGTGCTCCGTTTTCCAAAGACGTGCGGGTTTGTGGGTTAATTCGCCCTCTGTAAATTGCCCCTGGTGTGTGTAGGGAGTGGATGAGAAAGTGGGATAGCATACAACTAGTGTGAACGGGTGATGCATGGTCGGCGAGGAATCGGTGGGCCGAAGGTCCTGTTTCCATGCTGCATCTTTCAATCAATCAATCAATAGACAATAGACAATAGGTGCAGGAGCAGGCCATTCGGCCCTTCGAGCCAGCACCACCATTCAATGTGATCATGGCTGATCATTCTCAATCAGTACCCCGTTCCTGCCTTCTCCCCGTACCCCCTGACTCCGCTATCCTTAAGAGCTCTATCTAGCTCTCTCTTGAATGCATTCAGAAAATTGGCCTCCACTGCCTTCTGAGGCAGAGAATTCCACAGATTCACAACTCTCTGACTGAAAAAGTTTTTCCTCACCTCCGTTCTAAATGGCCTACCCCTTATTCTTAAACTATTCTCAAAGGAACATTGAATCAAAGAAAGTTTAGGGGAAAGGGGCATAACTCTAATAACTCTAACTCTGTGGCGTTGCCCTGTCAAAGGGACAGTATTTAGGCCGAATGGCCTCTGCTGTTAAGACTCTATAATTACATAACTTTAAACCCCACAGCGGAATAAAACGTTCCTTCGGCGAAATCTGCCCTTAAAATGACAATGTGACAATTGGTTCCAGTAACGGATAAATCTCGTCAAATGGCTTTAGTCAATAAGCGATACGGTTGCAATGCGGACAGCCACATACACCGGTCCGGGAGTGAGACAAATCCACCTCTGCTCTGGCCCCCTCCATGTCATTCACATCCACATCTCCACCCCCAGCAGACACACACGTCCCTCCTCATCTCAGGCAAACTCCTGTCCCATCAACAACGGCACCCACGTAAAATAAAACATCACAAGCTCACAACATCCATCCCCTTTCCACAGATACAACCCATCCCCCCCCACATCACGGGCGGACCCGCCCATAACCTACACCCAACACCCACTCCGCACACACAGTGTATACATTCCACCACCCCGACACACACACACATCATACGTACACACGCACACACATGCACACGCACACATATACACATACACATCATACGTACGCATGCACACGCACACATACACACACACACACACACACACATATACATACACAAATATATACACACACATATACACACACACACACACACACACACACATATATACACTCATACACAAAAATACACACACACATGCACACACACATATACACACACATATGCATAACACACACACACATACATACATACATACATACACACACACACAAACATATACACACGCATACATATCCACACATACACACACGCGCACACACACAATCAGCGGGAAACGTCTTCATTTCACGCCCCCAAACCAATAGGAACCGACTTGAGTTAAAATAAATCCTTGTCTCTGGGTAATATTACAAAACTAATGGAGGCAAAGAGAAACACTCCCTAGATCAGAGAGGCGGCATACCATCCCTGTATAGAGTAACGGAGCTCTAGCAAATCCCCAAGTACTAAACATCACAAGGATTTTTTTTTTTTTTTAGCACAGATTAACGTCTCATTGAGCTGCGGGAGGGTACAGTTTGTAGAGAAGATGGTCTCTGAAACCTACAGGCGCAAGATCTGAGCTTCAAATCTCACAGAGCGAACTAACCTGGACTTGCAGTAGGCACCTTAAAAATACCCTGTCTCAAAAGCTGCAGGTAATTGACGTTTATTTCAGCCTCGTTAGCCAAGCCAAAGAAAAAAGAAAAAGCCAAGAATTGGGAGGGGAGAAAGATAATACCCAGGGGAGGTTTAGCGTGGCGGTGTTATGCAATTCATTAAGTAAAATTAATTAGGTTTGCATACAGTCAAAGGAACAGCAGGCATGTTAACACAATGGTATTAAAATCCAACTGATTTAAATAAGGCTAACTGACAAGTGACCAAATCAAATCTGTTGTACATTGGAATTTTTTATTTGATTTGAAAGTGCCATAGTGATATAATTTTCAATATTTAAGATCTGATGCTGTTTCATACTTTAATGATTGATTATTTATGTACAGTATTATCTCCTTGGATTGGATAGCATGCAAGACAATGTTTTTCAAGTTCCTCTGGACACTTGATAGTAATAAACCTCAAGCCTTGTGAAATATTAAAACGGAAAAAGAATTGCAGTGTTTTAACAAGAGCCAAGCATTCATTTTGAAATGTCAGTGCACAGTTTTGTATCATTTTCATTACACCATAAATCAACAGTGTCTAAGATAATATTTTGTCATGTTTCCCTGAATTTGTGCACACATCTTACTTCGTGTAACTTTTAAGCATGCACTCTTGCATTTGAGAAATATTGAACAGCTGAGACTGAAATAGATTACAATTCCCTGTGGAATTGAAGGTCCAGCCAGTCTTAATGATATTAATAGACTCCTTCTTGCCCATCAAACGTGCAAATTCACAATATGTAGGAAGGAACTGCAGATAGTGGTTTACGCTGAAGATAGACCCATAAAGCTGGAGTAACTCAGTGGGTCAGGCAGCATCTCTGGAGAAAAGGATTAGGTGACATTTCGGGTCGAGACATTTCTTCACACTGAGAGTCAGTGGAGAGGAAAACAAGAGATATAGATGGTACATAGGAAAAAAATAATGAAATATATGCGAAAAGCAATGATGATCAAGAAAAGGGATTTAGGAGCAGGGAGGTTCTACTGCAGTTGTACAGGGCATTGGTGAGACCGCACCTGGAGTATTATGTGCAGTTTTGGTCTCCTAATCTGAGGAAAGACGTTCTTGCCTTAGAGGGAGTACAGAGAAGGTTCACCAGATTGATCCCTGGGATGGCGGGACTTTCATATGAAGAGAGACTGGATAGACTGGGCTTGTACTCGCTGGAATTTAGAAGACTGAGGGGGGATCTTATAGAAACATATAAAATTCTTAAGGGGTTGGAGAGGCTAGATGCGGGAAGATTGTTCCCGATGTTGGGGGAGTCCAGAACCAGGGGTCACAGCTTAAGGATAAGGGGGAAGTCTTTTAGGACCGAGATGAGAAAACATTTCTTCACACAGAGAGTGGTGAGTCTGTGGAATTCTCTGCCACAGAAGGTAGTTGAGGCCAGTTCATTGGCTATATTTAAGAGGGAGTTAGATGTGGCCCTTGTGGCTAAAGGGATCAGGGGGTATGGGGAGAAGGCAGGTACAGGTTACTGAGCTGGATGATCAGCCATGATCATATTGAATGGCGGTGCAGGCTCGAAGGGCCGAATGGCCTACTCCTGCACCTATTTTCTATGTTCCTATGTTAAAAGGTGGAGCTCACAATGGTCGATTGTTGGCTGTGGGGTAGGTGATAATGAATTATACGGACAGTGAAACTAGTACACTGACTAGGGCAGGGGAGGGTATGTAAGGGTTGTTGGAAGTTAGAGAAATCAATATTCTCTCTGCTGGGTTGTAGCTTATTTCCTATAAGCAGTCTTAAACCATCTGCATTGTGGCAATGAAGCATTCTCTTTATAAGTAAAAGTTAGTCCCAGTAGGGTAATGGAGTTTGATGTTTGAACAGGTTATTGTGCATAACATTAATGAGTGTGTCAATCAGGCCTGTGTTGGCAAATGGTTCTCCATTGGGCACAGAAGCCTGGCCCATTGAGTAGTGTAAGAAAATAACTGCAGTTGCTGGTACAAATCAAAGGTATTTATTTCACAAAATGCTAGGGTAACTCAGCAGGTCAGGCAGCATCTCAGGAGAGAAGGAATGGGTGACGTTTCGGGTTCTGAAAAGCGGCAGATAGACTGTTGGAGCCTGTAGTCCGTTGGGTTGGGTCCGAATTGGGAGGTCTGGAACTGGAGCTGGAAACCCCGAGGCAGAAGATGGAGGCCCATTGAATACTTGGCCACAGAAACTTTGGGCTTTTGGAGAGCTCAAATGCATTGTCCATGAAAGGTTGTAGTGGGGATCATCTGGACCCACTATTAAATAGGACCATTCCAACTGTGCTGTTGAATGGGGGTTGCATAGACAGTCATTGAGTCATCGAGCATGGAAACAGGCCCTTTGGTCCAACTTGGCGCATGCCGACCAAGATGCCGACCAAGATGCCTCATCTTAAAGGGAGTACAGAGAAGGTTCACCAGATTAATGCCTGGGATGGCGGGACTTGCTTATGAGGAAAGACTGGATAGACTGGGCTTGTACTCGCTGGAATTTAGAAGACTGAGGGGGGATCTTATAGAAACATATAAAATTCTTAAGGGGTTGGAGAGGCTAGATGCGGGAAGATTGTTCCCGATGTTGGGGGAGTCCAGAACCAGGGGTCACAGCTTAAGGATAAGGGGGAAGTCTTTTAGGACCGAGATGAGAAAACATTTCTTCACACAGAGAGTGGTGAGTCTGTGGAATTCTCTGCCACAGAAGGTAGTTGAGGCCAGTTCATTGGCTATATTTAAGAGGGAGTTAGATGTGGCCCTTTTTGCTAAAGGGATCAGGGGGTATGGAGAGAAGGCAGGTACAGGCTACTGAGCTGGATGATCAGCCATGATCATATTGAATGGCGGTGCAGGCTCAAAGGGCCGAATGGCCTACTCCTGCACCTATTTTCTATGTTTCTATGTTATCTACAATAGTCGCACCTGCTCACGTTTGGCCCATATCACTCTAAACCTTTCCTATCCATGTACCAGTCCAAATGTCTTTTAAATGTTGTTCTTGTACCTGCCTCAAATACCTCTTCATAATTTCATGTTATTGGAGCAAAATTTAGGCCATTCGGCCCATCAAGTCTACTCCACCAGTCAATCATGGCTGATCTATTTTTCCCTCTCAACCCCATTTTTCTGCCTTCTCTCCATAACCCCTGACATCCTTACTCTTCTGGCAGCTTGTTCCATATACCCACTATCCTCTGTGTGGAAAAGTTGTCTCTCAGGACCTATTAAACCTTTCTCCTCTCAACTTAAACCTATGTCCTCTGGTTCCTGATTCACTGACTGGGTAAAAGACTCTGCGTATTCACCCTATCTAAATCTCTCATGATCTTATACACCTCTATTCGATTACCCCTCATCCTTCTGTGCTCCACAGAATAAAGTCCTAGTCTGCTCAACTGCTCCCGATAGCTCAGGCCCTCAAGTCCTGGCAACATCCTCGCAAACTCAAGGGACAATATCGTGAAGCAAAGTGCTTGAGGAACTCAGAAAAACAGGCCGCATCTGTGTAGGGAATGGATAAAGCCTGGCTCATTATAAAAGATGAAATTGCGGAGTATTTGGATAGCATTCGGAGCATTTGGATAGCAGTAACAGGATCGTTCCGAGTCATCATGGATTTACGAAGGGGAAACCATGCTTGACTAATCTTCTGGAATTTTTTGAGGATGTAACTAGGAAAATTGATAGGGGAGAGCCGGTGGATGTGGTGTACCTTGACTTTCAGAAAGTCTTCGACATGTGGGAACATAGCAGATTAGTGGGCAAAATTAGAGCACATGATATTGGGGGTAGGGTACTGACATGGATAGAAAATTGGTTGACAGATAGAAAGCAAAGAGTGGGGATAAATGGGTCCCTTTCAGAATGGCAGGCAGTGACTAGTGGGGTACCGCAAGGCTCGGTGCTGGGACCGCAGCTATTTACAATATACATTAATGACTTGGATGAAGCGATTAAAAGTACCATTAGCAGATTTGCAGATGATACAAAGCTGGGTGGTAGTGTGAGCTGTGAGGAAGATGCTATGAGGTTGCAGGGTGACTTGGACAGGTTGTGTGAGTGGGCGGATGCATGGCAGATAGTTTAATGTGGATAAGTGTGAGGTTATCCACTTTGGTGTTAAGAATAAGAAGGCAGATTATTATCTGAATGTTGTCAAGTTAGGAAAAGGGAACGTACAAGGAGATCTGGGTGTCCTAGTGCATCAGTCACTGAAAGGAAGCATGCAAGTACAGCAGGCAGTGAAGAAAGCCAATGGAATGTTGGCCTTCATAACAAGAGGAGTTGAGTATAGGAGCAAAGAGGTCCTTCTGCAGTTGTATAGGGCACTAGTGAGACCACACCTGGAGTACTGTGTGCAGTTTTGGTCTCCAAATTTGAGAAAGGATATTCTTGCTGTTGAGGGCGTGCAGCGTAGGTTTACAAGGTTAATTCCCGGAATGGCGGGACTGTCGTATGTTGAAAGACTGGAGCGGCTAGGCTTGTATACACTGGAATTTAGAAGGATGAGAGGGGATCTTATCGATACATATAAGATTATTAAGGGGTTGGACACGTTAGAGGCAGGAAACATGTTCCCAATGTTGGGGAGTCCAGAACCAGGGGCCACAGTTTAAGAATAAGGGGTAGGCCATTTAGAATGGAGATGAGGAAAACCTTTTTCAGAGAGTTGTAAATCTGTGGAATTCACTGCCTCAGAAGGCAGTGGAGGCCAATTCTCTGAATGCATTCAAGAGAGAGCTAGATAGAGCTCTTAAGGATAGCGGAGTCAGGGGGTATGGGGAGAAGGCAGGAACGGGGTACTGATTGAGAATGATCAGCCATGATCACATTGAATGGTGGTGCTGGCTCGAAGGGCCGAATGGTCTCCTCTTGCACCTATTGTCTATTGTCTATTGTCATTGAGTAGCTAAAGCACTTTGATTTTTGCTCATGATTCCAGCATTTGCAATTTTGTGTGCCCGCAGTATTATGAAAGGCTGGCAGTACTTACAGCTCACTCTGGAAGACAGCCTAACGACAGCCAGGCCCAATCCCACCCCCTCCTCCACCCCGTAAACTGAAAGGGGAGGTGCATGGAGATTGAAGTTCAGAGAGGATGTCTTTATACACTCTTCCACGCTGAAGTTCAGAGAGGGCAATTGTTCCTCAGGGCAGAGATGGTCTCCACCTAAGCACAATTCCTTGAAAGAAGCTGCATGAGGCAAGTTTTTTACACAGAGGGTGGTCTTCGTCTTCTTGCGTTTGAGGCAACAGAAGTTATGAAGCTGCTTCTGCTTCTGCTGTCTCTGTTTGTTGTCGTTCGCCTGACTGAGGTCAGTTGACAGGGCTCACCATGACGGGGAGGTCGACAACATGAGCCCCACAGAGGATGGTGAGTGCCTGGAGTGCACTGCCAGGGGTGATGGTGGAGGCTGATGTGATAGTGGTGTTCATGATGCTTTTAGATAGACACATATTCATGAAGGGGTGCTCAGTTAAGGACCACGTGCAAGCAGATGAGATTGTTCTTGACATCGTGTTCGGCACGGACTTTGTGGGCCAGGGGGGCTATTCCAATGCTGTGATGTTCTATGTTCCATGTGCTCTCCTTCCCTCTTCTTGCTCTGCTCTACAAGCCCTTTGCTCATTCCCCTAATCACAGTTTCTTCCAGGGAAGTGACTACCAGCCATGCACAGGAACAATTAGTTTATGCGAAAGCCTTGAAAGCAGAACAAAGTTCTTCGGAACTTGCCGCAACATTCCCGGTAGTTCTTTGAGATTAAGACTTTAGACTTAAGACTTTCAAGATACAGTGTGGAAACAGGCCCACCGAGTCCATGCTGACCAGCAGTCACTATGTACACTAGCACTATCCTACGTACTAAGGAAAATTTACGATTTACAGAAGGCAATTAACCTACAAACCTGCAGGTCTTTGGACTGTGGGAGGAAACCGGAACACCTGGAGAAAACCCACGCAGTCACAGGGAGAATGTAAAAACTCCGTACGGACAACACCCGTAGTCAGGGTCGAACCCGGGCCTCTGGCAGGGTAATGAAGCCACTCTACCACTGTGCCACCGTACCCCAGATTTGAACCAGTTGAAGCAGTGGACCCTACAAAATGATCTGCTGACCGATAGCAACAAACACCCAGCAACTAAGCAATTATGCTAACCAATTCAATAAACTTGGATCGTTTCCTCTGGAGCTTCGGAGGCTGAGGGGAGACCTGATAGAAGTGCATAACATTATTAGAGGCATTGATAGTGTGGACAGTCAGAACATTCATTCAAGGATGGAAATGTCAAAGACGAAAGGGCATAGCTTTAAGGTGAGAGGGGCAAAGTTTAATGGAGATAAGCGGGGCAGGTTTTTGCACAGGGTGGTTAGACAGGCTTGGACTGGGGTGGTGGTGGAGGCATTTAAGAAAGGGATGCGTAAGAGCCTTTTAGAATGGCACTTGGATGTACAGGGAATGGTGGAATATGGGTCATGTGCAGCCAGATGAGATTAGTTTAGCTTGGCATCACGCTAGGCACGGACATTGTGGGCTGAAGGGCCTGTTCCTCTGCTGCACTATTCCATGTTCTAAGCTGTACGCATTGCATAATCCTGACAATTGATGAACATTACAGTTTGCTACTTTGCGTAGGTGTTTTTGATCCCTTCATCAATTATGGTCTCTTGTGTAATTCGCCATAAGAAGCGTACTAACGTGTATTCATGCCATACATGGATGCACGCTGCAGATGCCGGAATCTTGAGTAGAACACAAAGTGCTGGAAGAACTCAGCAGACCAGGCAGCATTTTTACTTTGGACTTTACTTTGGAGATACGGTTGCATGCACCGGCCCTTTGGCCCACTGAATCCACGCCAACCTATGGTCCCTGCACACCAGCGGGAAATGTCTTTCTGAGTGATAGTGAATTGCTAAATCTGTTCGGACCCCTGCTCAGAATCCGAAGAAGGGTCACGACCCAAAATCTCACCTATCCATGCCCTGCAGAGATGCTGCCTGACCGGCTGAGTCACTCCATCTTTTTGTGTCTTATTCCAGTACTTTGTGTTTCTGTGCAAGCAGTAATGGAAATGGGTTTTTGAGGAACTAGGGGTACTCTGTCCATGAGGCTGAGGTTGGGAAGGAAGGGGGGGGGGGATTTTTTATGTGCGGTCATACCCATGTAAGAGTACAAGAATGCATAACTTGTTTATTGTGTATTTATAATATAGTTTATTGTGTATTATATGTCATAGCTGCTTTCTGGCATCTCTCTCTCTCTCTCTCTCTCTCTCTCTCTCTCTCTCTCTCTCTCTCTCTCTGTCTCTCTCTCTCTCTCTCTCTCTCTCTCTCTCTCTCTCTCTCTCTCATCTCCATTTTTTTCTGTCACCTCCTCATTCTTTTTGCATGCCGTTTCTTCAGCACGCCTTCTGCCACTAAGAAGCCATGTCTCACATATTCCTCGGGGTTGAATTCTGACAGAGGATGTCCCAACAACTTAATAAATAGAAGAGTTGAGAGATGATCAGTTTGAAGTCTTGCACGTTGTGGTGACATGCAAAAATTCATGCCACTGAAGCTTCTTTCACATTCTGCTGTTGATACCGGAATTATATTCACAGTCGTTACCAGCTGCTGAAAATCTGCAGAAACTATCTTCTCTTTAGATTCCTTGAATTCTCTGAAGGCTCTGACACAAAGCCAACCATTTAAGCCAAATTGTTCTGCCATTTCTTCTACATCATTATCCCCAAAGGTCAAAAGTGAATCTTCTGGAATATTGTTAATATCTAAATATTTCGACTTGTTAATTAACTTTTAACATTTATCATTGGAAGCTGTTGTGGATTCAAGCAGCCTAAATTTCATATTATTGACCAAACTCCTCAAAAATTGTTGTCTATGTATAGTAGGTACTTTACCAGCTCTCAAATTTATTCCATTAAATATCATCTGGCTTGTTGCTTTCTCCACTTGAGTATAACATTTTCCTGGTTTCTCTATTTGACATTCAAGGACCTTGATAGTTTGTTTAATTTCCTCATGTGCTTTACTAAGTGTACAATTTTGGTTCTGCAGTTCAAGTGACAGTTCAGACAACTCGAGCAAACTGTCCATCAACAAGCCCAAATTATTTACGAAAGCTGATGACTCTAATACTTTTTTCAGTGGCAGTTAACAAATCGTTTTCGCCTGAGTTGAATAAAGTGATAAACGACTCGAATCTTTCTGCAGTACTCATTAAACCCGAGCTGGAAATTGAAAACTAGGGGAACGCCATCCATTTCCATCACTGTGTGCAAGATACCAGCCAGATTCCTTGTATCTGGTAAATCTATTTTACAGATTGTTGAGGGGTACAGCACAGAAACAGCCCCCTTGGCCCACCTAGTTCATCAACCACCCATTTACATTCTATTTAATTCTCCTCACATTCCCATCATCTAACCCACAGACTTTACCCGCTCACCCACACACACGAGGAGCAATTTACAGCGGGCCAATTAACCCACCGGCCCGCACGTCTTCGGGGTGTGGGAGGAAACCGAAGCACCCAGTCACAATGAGAACGTGCAAACTCCACCCGAGGCCAGGATCGAACCCAGGTCTCTGGCGCGGTGAGGCCGCAGCTCTACCACTGCGCCACTGTGCCGCTTGTTGTGGACAGGAATGGATTAGGACCTCTTCTCTCTACACCCTGGTGTACGAGAGAGAGGTTGATGGCTGAGATTCTGGCATTTGCACCATGATTAATCCAACATGAAATGAGTATTAGAGGAAGTAAGCAAACTGGAAAAATGTTAACATACTTTAGAACATAGAACATAGAACAGTGCAGCACAGGAACTGGCCCTTCAGCCCACAATGTCTGTGCCGGACATGATGCCAAGCCCAACCCTTATCCACCTGCACATAACCCATATCCCTCCAATCCCTGCATTTTGATATGCCTATCCAAAGGTCTCTTAAATGCCACTATCATACCTGCCTCCACCACCATCCCTGGCTGCATGTCCCAGGCATTTACTGACTATAAAAACTTGCCCCACATATCTCCTTTAAACTTTGCTCCTCTAACTTTTAAGGTATGCCCTTCAGTATTTGATATTTTCATCCTGGGAAATAGATTCTGATTGTCTACCCTATCTATGCCTTTCATAATTTTATACACTTCTATCTGGTCTCCCTGCAACCATCTGCGTTCCAGAAAAAAACATTCCAAGTCTGTCCAACCTCTCCCTGTAGTGAATCGCATCTAATCCAGGCATCATTCCGGACAACATTCTTGCCCTGTACATCTCCTTTCAGCTTTGTCCCTTTCACCTTCATGCTATCCCCTCTAGTGTTTGATGTTTCCATCCAGGGTAAAAGGTTCTGACTGTCTACCCTATCAATGCCTCTCATCATTTTATATACTTCTATCAGGTGTACCTTCTATCAGGTAACCTCCGGAGTTCCAAGCAAAACATTCCAAGTCTGTCCAACCTCTCCCTGTAGCTCAGAGCCTCTAATCCAGGCATCATTCTGGACAGCATTCTGTGTCCATCTTCGGTGTAAACCAGCATCTGCAGTTCCTTCCTACATTATTCTGGTAAACCTCCACCACACCCATCACAAAACTTTGACATCTTTCCTGTAATGGGGCGACCGTAACTGCATAAAATATTCGAAATGCAAACTAACCAACGTTCTATACAGCTGCATCACGACTTCCTGACTCCTATGCTTAATGCTACGACCAAATAAGGCAAGCGTACCTTCTTGGTATGCCTTCTTTAGCACTCTTTGGTAAAGAAACTGAAGCCACGATGAAAGGAAAATATTCTGCGCACAAATACCCAGGCGGTTCTGGTGCCAACTCAGTTGGCCTTGGTTTCACTGCAGAGCTGTTATAAAGTTCTATTAAAACCAAGATGGGAGCAGAAAGAGAGTGATCATTAAGTGCTTCTCATGAACTTGTACTTCATAAAGAACGCTTGGACAGCTTACAACCCAGTGGTATGAATATTGATTTCTCTAATTTCAGGTAACCACTGCATTCCCTCACTCCCCGTCCCTCCCCCAACCCTAGTCGGCCTTCTAGTTCCACTGTTTGCATCCATATAATCCCTTCGTCATCACCTCTTCCACAGCCAACAATAGACCATTGTGGGCTCCACCTTTCCGTGGTCATCGGTGCCGGCTCGGATGTGTTCTGAACCTTTCCATACCTCTAGTTTCCCTCTTCCCTGACTCTCAGGCTGAAGAAATGGTCTCGACCCGAAACGTCACCTATTCCTTTTCTCCAAAGATGCTCCCTGACCCGCTGAGTTACTTCAGCATTTTGTGTCCATCTTCGGTGTAAACCAGCATCTGCAGTTCCTTCTTCCACAAAGAACCTTTTGGTAAATTAAGTATTTCTATAAAGTGTAGTCACAGTTGGAATTGCTTTTGAGGGGTGGACATTTGCCAGGACGCTTTGGAGATTTCTGCTGCTCTTTATGTTCAACTTCAAGTCAAACCTGGCTCCAGTTTCATCCCAGTTGATGCCTCCTTTAGCATCAGCTGATCTTACATTCCTGTCTATGGGGCTTGAACCATTGACCTGATTTATCAGCAAGAATGCTACCAAGCCAATCCCTGGAGGATGCTCAAGGAACTGCTGTTACAAAGACCCGGCGGTCGCTGAGAACTGAGACCCAATGAGCTGCCTGCGGCCATGTGCCGAGGCAGGCCTGGTTTGCCATTTGTGATTAATGGTGATATTGGCACCTCCTTAGCAGAGGTTCAGCTGTGAGTCTAACCCCTTCGGCGACAGTAGCCTGGCAACTAAGGTTGCCAACTGTCCCATATTAGCCGGGACATCCCGTATATTGGGCTAAATTTGTTTGTCCCATATGGGACCGCCCTTGTCCCGTATTAGGCCCGGAGGACGCTGTAGGCCCGGACACTGTAGGCCCGGGGGCTGCTGTAGGACCGGACAGTGTAGGCTAACGGAGTGTGTTCGGGGAGCGGGGCTAAGTGTGTTCGCCTAATGGAGGTTGCATAGCAACCTGCCTCCCGGCCTGGGAGGCCGCCATTGGTGGAGCGGGAGCACGTGGCCGCTGGCTGGGTGAGGTCACGTGGGGTGCAGGGTGGTGACGTCACCTTTTGTTCCATTATTTTGGAGTTAGAAAGTTGACAACCCTACTAGCAACACCAAGAGTGGAAATCACGACCACCTTTGTTTATAGACGAGGACTGAGGCTAATTGAGTAGAAGTAGAAACACGGAACTGCAGGTGCTGGTTTATACTAAATATAGACACCAAACGTTGGAGTAACTCAAACTGAAGAAGGGCACGACCCGAGACATCACCCATTCTTTTTCTCCAGAGATGCTGCCTGACCCGCTGAGTTACTCCAGCACTTTGTGTCTTAATTCCCCTACTCTGGGTAAAAAACTGTGCATTTATCCTCTCATGATTTTGTACATATATTTACATATAAATGGAAACTGTTTATGATATTTTAGACGTGTTTGCTTCAGCTAGATTGGATAAGGGCAGCAGATTTTCTTCTGACAAGACTTCAGTGTACTTTAGTTTAGTTTAGTTTAGTACAGTTTAGTTCAGTTTAGTTTTTTTCTCATTTAGTGTTTTTCTGCACCGAGGAATATTGAAAAGCATTTTGTTGCGTACTACCCAGTCGGCAGGAGGACCACACATGATTACAACCAAGCTGTCCACAGTGTACAGATGCATGTTAAAGGGAATAATGTTTTGTGCAAGATAAAGTCTAGTAAAGTCCAACTGTTGCTCCTTGATGCTAAATGATGATGGAATTGGAAAATAAAGATCTCTTCATAATGGAGAGACAGATTACAGATTGATGCGTGAACAGTAGCCCAGATCTCTGAGATGGTAGTCCACCCAGTGTATTATTGTATCGAACATAACCATTGTGGTATTGTATCAAAGTTGAAGGCAAAATTGAAGGATAGAACTAGAGTACTGTGTGATCGTTGGTCGGCATGTGCTCGATGGGTTGAAGAGCCTGTTTCCATGTTGTATCTCTAAACCAAAACTAAACTAGACAGCAGTAGATGGCAGTATTGGGTGATCAATGAACACTTCAGCATGCTGGAGTAAGTCAGCAGGACAGGCAGCATCTCCGGAGAGAAGGAATGGGTGACGTTTGAATGACGTCACCCATTTCTTCTCTCCAGAGGTGTTGCCTGACCCGCTGAGTTACTGCAGCATTTTGTGTCTATCTTTGGTTTAAGCCAGCATCTGCTGCTCCCTCCCACACTTCACTCTTCACTAAGTGGTTGAAGTGGGTGAACCTGATTTGCAAGAGTATTTGATCCCAGAGGTGGCCACCTTGCAACCTAAACCCTTTTCACCACAGGACCAACAGCACCCAAGAAAAATAAAGTAACCTGTCTCAATGACCACAACAGCTCTAACATTTATCATAGTGGCATGCTTTGAAAGATTGGTAATGTCAACAGTCAAGAGTGTTTACTTATCATATGCACTGAAACGGGACAATGCAATTCCTACTTGCAGTATGGTAACAGGCCTGTAAGCACATTGCTCCACATAATAAAAAAGGAACAAAAAAGTGCAATAAATAAGAAAAAACCCAATATTAGTGCAAAACAAAACAGAAGCCCGAAGTCGCAAGTGCAACCAAGATAGTTCCTAGTTCTGAGTTTAATTGGAGTTTGTAGAATCCAATAGCCAGATGGTTGTCGGGATGAAGCTGTTCCCTGAAGATAGACACAGAATGCTGGAGTAACTCAGCAGGTCAGGCAGCATCTCTGGAGAGATGGAATGGGTGACGTTTCGGGTCGAGACCCTTCTTCAGACTGATGTCAGGGGAGGGGGTGGGACACACAAACTCCCTACACAAGCTGTTCCTGAAATTCAAGAACAGAGATGCTGCCACATAGCTTTTCTCTTAACTCTACCTCATTCTGTCATTCTGTTCTTACACTTTAAGAGGCATTTAGGTAGGCACAATAATTTTTTTGCACTACTTGACAGGTAGGCCCGCACAGTAGTGCAGTGATAAAGTTGCTCCTGTACAGCACCAGAGACCCAAGTTCGATCCTGCCAATGGATGCTGTCTGTACCGAGCTTGTACGTTCTCCCTATGACCGCCTGGGGTTTTCTCCTGGTGCTCTGGTTTCCTCCCACATTCCAAAGACATGCAGGTTTGTAGGTTAATTGGCTTCTGTAAAATCTCACTGGTTGTGTAGGATAAAACTAGTGTGTATTCACAAAATGCTGGAGTAACTCAGCAGGTCAGGCAGCTCAGGAGAGAAGGAATGGGTGACGTTTTGGGTCGAGACCCTTCTTCAGACTGATGTCGGGGGGCGGGACAAAGGAAGGATATAAGTGGAGACAGGAAGATAGAGGGAGAACTGGGAAGGGGAGGGGAAGAGAGGGACAGAGGAACTATCTAAAGTTGGAGAAGTCAATGTTCATACCGCTGGGCTGCAAGCTGCTCAAGCGAAATATGAGGTGCTGTTCCTCCAATTTCCGGTGGGCCTCACTATGGCACTGGAGGAGGCCCATGACAGAAAGGTTAGACTGGGAGTGGGAGGGGGAGTTGAAGTGCTCAGCCATCGGGAGATCAGGTTGGTTAAGGCGGACTGAGCGAAGGTGTTGAGCGAAACGATCGCCGAGCCTGTGTTTGGTTTCGCCGATGTAAAGAAGTTGACATCTAGAGCAGCGGATGCAATAGATGAGGTTGGAGGAGGTGCAGGTGAACCACTGTCTCACCTGGAAAGACTGTTTGGGTCCTTGGATGGAGTTGAGATGGGAGGTAAAGGGACAGGTGTTGCATCTCCTGCGGTTGCAGGGGAAAGTGCCCAGGGATGGGGTGGTTTGGGTAGGAAGGGGCGAGTGGACCAGGGAGTTACGGAGGGAACGGTCTGTGCGGAATGCAGAAAGGGGAGGGGATCGGAAGATGTGGCCAGTGGTGGGGTCTCGTTGTAGGTGACGGAAATGTTGGTGGATGATTTGTTGGATACGCTGGCTGGTGGGGTGGAAGGTGAGAACGAGGGGGATTCTGTCCTTGTTACGAATGGGGGGAGGGAGAGCAAGAGCGGAGCTTCTTGTGGAAGAGACCCTAGTGAGAGCCTCATCTATAATGTTAGTGTGGACTAGGTGGGTTGAAGGGTCAGTTTCCACACTGTATCTCGAAACAATACTTCAGTTTGCACTACAATCTTTGCACAATCCTGCTGTTTTGCATTTGTGGTTGTATTTATCGATGTCTTCATTGGTTATTCTATGAGTGAACTAGGTATTTAATTGTACCTTGGTGTACATGACGATAATCTCACCCGAATCTGAATCTGAATAGGAATGGAAGTTTTGGGTCTATAACATTGTATTAATCGACAGGAATTAAAAATGAGTATATTTAATAGAGTTAGATAGAGCTCTGGGGGCTAGTGGAATCGAGGGATATGGGGAGAAGGCAGGCACGGTTTATTGATTGGGGACGATCAGCCATGATCACAATGAATGGCGGTGCTGGCTCGAAGGGCCGAATGGCCTCCTCCTGCACCTATTTTCTATGTTTCTATGTTTCTATAAATGTAATAGTCTGAAGGAAGTAGTGTTTAAGTAGAATGATGCTCCAAGTAAAGCTATAAATATTGTATTAATTAATGCCTTTAAATTATGAGTGAATATCGGGCGATAAATGAATTGAGAGTGACAAGAATAATGGAGAGTTGCAAGTTTAAAGGGGAATAGATATTTGTTTAATATATATGGAATCAACGAATTATCAGATCAAGGAAAAAAAACCTAGTTGAGATGTATTTATTCACAAAATGCTGGAGTAACTCAGCAGGTCAGGCAGCATCTCAGGAGAGAAGGAATGGGTGACATTTTCGGGTCGAGACCCTTCTCCAGACTGAGATGTTGAGATGTATTGGTAAGGTCAATATTCTTGAGTTTGACGAGACATATCTTTGCAAGTACAAGGTGCAGCTTTGCAATTTATATTCCTTGCACCTTGACGTGTTGCATGAAAGTTGTCGTTGAATGAATGTATACGTCGATGGATGTCAGGGGTGCTGGTGGAGGCAGTTACGGTAGTGACATTCAAGAGGCTTTAAGTTAGGCTCATGGAAACACAGGGTCTGGAGGGATATGTACCATGAGCATCATGTTCAGCACTGACATTAGCCGCCAAAGGGCCTATTCTTGTGCTGTACTCTTCTGACAATCTATTTGACTGAGCGGCCTTTTCCTATTTGATGTTTCATGTTCGAAAGTTAACTCACAATTGACAATAGACAATGGACAATAGGTGCAGGAGTAGGCCATTCGGCCCTTCACGCCAGCACTGCCATTCACTGTGATCATGGCTGATCATCCACAATCAGTACCCCATTCCTGCCTTTTCCCCATATCCCCTGACTCTACTATCTTTAAGAGCTCTATCTAACACTCTCTTTAAAGCATCCAGAGAATTAGCCTCCACTGCCTTCTGAGGCAGAGAATTCCACAGATTCACAACTCTCTAGGTGGCAAAGTTCTTCCTCATCTCCGTTCTAAATGGCCTACCCCTTATTCTTAAACTGTGGCCCCTGGTTCATTCCATCAGTCTGAACTAGATTTTAGCCCCAAGCTGAATGAATTCAAAGAAAACCTAATGAAAGTGCAATATTCATAGATCCAATAATGACATAGTTAAAGGTATTCTGATATCATTCAGAGTACTTAGTCAGCCATACAGATTAGGAACAGGCCCTTCGGCCCAACCTACCCAGACCGACCACAGTGCCTCATCTAAGGCAGAATCATTTGCCCACGTTTGACTCATATCCTTCAAAACTTTGAAGAAATCAAACATTGTTCAGAGAGTGGAGAGTGGTGTGCACAGTGGCACAGCTGGTAGAGCCGCTTTCCCATGTTGCCAGAGAACCTGGTACGATTCTGATGTCGGCCGATGCATGTGTGGAGCTTGCACATACTCCCCGTGACCATGTGAGTTTCCTCCGGGTGCCCTGGTTTATTCCTACATCCCAAAGACCTGCAGGTTAGTTGGTTAACTGGCCTCCGTAAGTTGCCCCTAGTGTGTAGGGAGTGCATGAGGAAGTTTGATAACATGGAACTAGCGTGAACGGGTGATTGTTGGTCGGTGTGGACTCAGAGGGCCGAAGGGCCCATTTCCATGCTGGATCTTTCAATCGAATTCAATGCAATCCAAATTTATGCAATATTTTACATTTCCCAGTTTCTACCCTGCTGTTATCAGAAAACTGAACCATCGTATCATCAACTAGAGAGTGGTCCTGACCTACCATCTACCTCATTGGAGACCCTCAGACTATCTTTAATTGGACTTTACTGGACTTGCTCTTGCACTAAACATTATTCCCTTTATCACGTATTGATACACTGTGGATGACCCGATTGTAATCGTGTGTAGTCTTATCGTTGACTGGATAGCATGCAACACAAAAGCTTTTCACTGTACCTCGGTACACGTGACAACAATAATAATACGCTAAATAAGCTAAGGTCAACTAAAAGCCGACCTAATAAAAAAAATGGAGTCATTTAAGGACACAAGGATTCCCACCTTTAATAGGAATTCAGTATTTGAGGCATGTTCAAATGAAAATTATACTCCTTTCCAAGGCAGTTGATCAATTTGTGTACAATTTGGTGTCTGTTCTGAAACCATTGTGCACTTGGTGATTTTATTTTATTTTTTCTATCTGTTCAAAGAAAAGAGAATGATGAAAAGAAAGAGCAGAGTTTGTGTCAGTCTTGAACCCTGTGCCATGAAAAGTTGGCAACAGGTGACAGTGTCAGATGGCAGTGCAGCATTGCCTCTTCTATAATTAGGTCAAGGAACTTTCAACAGGGCAAGGCAGGAATTTATTTCAACAAGGGCTAAACATAGCTGGTCTTTATTTTCCTTTTTTGTTAAAATGATAATTTGGGAATGCTTAGACTTTAGGCCTTGCAGATACAGTGTGGAAACAGGCCATTTCAGAAATGGGAAATGTAAAATGGCCATTTTGAGAAAACCCACGCAGTCACAGGGAGAACGTACAAACTCCGTACAGACAGCACCCATAGTCAGGATCGAACCTGGGTCTCTGGCGCTTTAAGGCAGCAGCTCTACCGCTGCACCACAGTGCCGCCCTGTCTATCAATATCGACTAGGTAGTGAAATGGATAAATGTGTCAGGGGGGTTCGATCATTAGAGGAAATGTCAGGTCATAGAGTTGTACAGCATGGAAACAGGCCATTCAGCCCATCAATTCCTTTGCAACCAAGTGACACCCAGAGTGGCATTCACATCTGTCAACATTTGCTCATAGTCTTCTACACCTCGGTGACTGAAGTGCAAATCCAGAGGCTTCTTAAATGCTGAATCTATTCAATAGAAGAAAGACACAAAAAGCTGGAGTAACTCAGCGGGACAGGCAGCATCTCTGGAGAGAAGGAGTGGGTGACGATTCGGTTCGAGACCTCTGAAGAAGGGTCTCGACCCGAAAGGTCGCCCATTCCTTCTCTCTTCAGATGCTGCCTGTCCCGCTGAGCTACTCCAGCTTTTTGTGTCTTTCTTCGGTTTAAACCAGAATCTGCAGTTCCTTCTTACACACTATTCAATTGAAGGCTGTCCATGAATTTTGGGGGAAAAAATAATATATGAGTTTCCCACAGGAGAAAGATTTTAACTTTGGTGTCCTTTGACCTTTGAGGCGAACTTCTGACAGAATGGCATTCAGGAGTAGACCAGTACAACTCACTTTACGAGGTCAGACCTGCCTCATTTGCCAAGTTGTTAATGAGAATTGGCTTCACACCACCATTTTATATTCTTAACTACAGCTCATAGCTGAGTTACAACATCCTGTGCTGCATTTCTAAACGTTGGCAAAGAGGAACTTTGGACAAAAGTTCACCGCCTCATCAGCCAAGTTTGGAACGAGGTCATGCCAGGAGATAGTAGGAAAATAACTGCAGATGCTGGTTCAAATCGAAGGTAGACACAAAATGCTGGAGTAACTCAGGGGGTCAGGCAGCATCTCAGGAGAGAAGGAATGGGTGACCTTTTGGGTCGAGATCCTTCTTCAGACTGAAGAAGGGTCTCGATCCGAAACATCACCCATTCCTTCTCTCCTGAGATGCTGCCTGACCCGCTGAGTTACTCCAGCATTTTGTGTCTACCTTCATGCCAAGAGATGGTGGTCCCCTAATTTTAATCACCTCTGAGATATAAGATAATTCTAATTTTGTCGGCATGGTGCAGCGGCGGTAGAGTTTCTGCCTCACAGCAACAGAAACTCTGTTTTTCCTTCCACATGTGCTGCTTAACTTGCTTAGTATTTCCAGTTAGCATTGTTTATAGATACCAGTAAGGCATCTAATAGCAGTCTGAAGAAGGGTCCCAATGTGAAGCATCATCTGTCTATTCCCTCCACAGATACTTCCTGACTTGCTGAGTTCCTCCAGCACTTTGTGTTTTGCTCAAGATCCCAGCATCTGCAGTTCCCTGGGTCTCCATTTAATACACTCGGTATCTTATATTCTTTGGATCCACTCTTAGTTTAGATTAGTTTAGATACAGCATGGAAACAGGCCCCATCGAGTTCACAACACCCACTGATCACCTGTCATGGGCCTCCTCCAGTGCCATAGTGAGGCCCACCGGAAATTGGAGGAACAGCACCTCATATTTCGCCTGGGCAGCTTGCAGCCCAGTGGTATGAACATCGACTTCTCCAACTTTAGATAGTTCATCTGTCCCTCTCTTCCCCTCCCCCTTCCCAGATCTCCCTCTATCTTCCTGTCTCCACCTATATCCTTCCTTTGTCCCGCCCCCCTGACATCAGTCTGAAGAAGGGTCTCGACCCGAAACGTCACCCATTCCTTCTCTCCTGAGATGCTGCCTGACCTGCTGAGTTACTCCAGCATTTTGTGAATAAATACCTTCGATTTGTACCAGCATCTGCAGTTATTTTCTTATACTACCAGTTCACACGTTATGAATTTAAAAGAGAGTTAGATAGAGCTCTAGGGGCCAGTGGAATCAAGGGATATGGGGAGAAGGCAGGCACGGGTTACTAATTGTAGATGATCAGCCATGATCACAATGAATGGCGGTGCTGGCTCGAAGGGCCCAATGGCCTCCTCCTGCACCTATTTTCTATGTTGCTATGTTATCCCACTACACACTTGAGGAAATTTACAGAAACCAATTAACCTACAGACCTGCACGTGTTTGGGATGTGGGAGGAAACCGGAGCACAGGGAGGAAACCCACATGGAACTCTGAACAGACTGCGTCCTTAGTCAGGATGGAACCCGGGTCTCTGGTGCTGTAAGGCAGCAACTCTACCGCTTCACCACTGTGCCATCCAAATCTAAAGTTAAAATATTTTTTAAGTTCCAGCACTATCCTTGTTGTCCCAATTCAGACCTGCAGTTAACTCGCACATTATTCTTCGAATTGGCCAGTCAAACTCTATGTCAACAATGTACATCATCTATGTATAGGAAAAAAAACTGCAGATGCTGGATTAAATCGAAGGTAGACACAAAATGCTGGAGTAACTCAGCGGGTCAGGCAGCATCTCGGGAGAGAAGAAATGGGTGACGTTTCGGGTCGAGACCCTTCTTCAGTCTGAAGAAACGTCACCCATTCCTTTTCTCCAGAGATGCTGCCTGACCCACTGAGTTACTCCAGCATTTTGTGTCTTCCTTCGATGTACATCTTCTACTTCCCAATTCATGGATCTTCAACCTGTAAACATTATCTCTGTTTCTCCCTCCACAGATGCTGTCTGGCCTGCTGATTGATTTTCACTTTCTGAGGCAGAGAGTTTCTCGAGGAAACTTGGTGGACCATCATTTCAGCATCTGGAGATTTTTCAAAATCAATCCTCTATTAAGCTTGCTGCAAACATTCTTTATCTTTGAGGCATTTTCATGCTCTGCCTGAGAATTATCCGCAAATTGATTTTATCTTTATCTTTTAGGTATGATTTGGTGCATCGTGCATCCCTGTGAATGATGGAGACTTCCAACGTGTTCAGAAGCAGCAAATGGGAGTTCATCTCCATAACATTTATACATAATCTAATCAAATGGTAAGCATCCATTGTACATCATTGGTACTGGTTATCTTTGGAAAGGCTGAAAACTTGTAAGTATTTCTTAACATGGCAGCAATTAATTCTCAAAGACTTAAAAGCAAAGCACAGTATTGCGTTACTGCAATTAACTTCAACCTGATAAAATTCTCAATAGAGTATCAATGGTTAAATTTGACAAAACTAAACTGAACTATCCCACCACAACCAGCGAGCAGTGCTGAACTACTATCTTCTTCTTTGATGACCCTCGGACTATCCTTGATCAGATTTTGCTGGCTTTACCTTTCACTAAACGTTATTCCCTTATCATGTATCTATACAATAGACAATAGACAATAGGTGTGGGAGTAGGCCATTCGACCCTTCGAGCCAGCACCGCCATTCAATGTGATCATGGCTGATCATTCACAATCAGTACCCCGTTCCTGCCTTCTCCCTATACCCCCTGACTCCGCTATCTTTAAGAGCTCTATCTAGCTCTCTCTTGAAAGCATTCAGGAATTGGCCTCCACTGCCTTCTGAGGCAGAGAGTTTCTCGAGGAAACTTGGTGGACCATCATTTAACAGTAGTGTGGACTTTCAACAGCAGTGGTTACCGATTGACAGATAGTGCCACTTCTTCATCTAGCCTCTGCCTTCATCCCATGTGGTGTCAAATGTTGGTGCCTATCTTTAACAAGATGACACCAGTAAATCAGGAAATATGTTCTTTGTTCTCAAACAAGCATTGATTCCAGTTGGTATTCTAGAATTGTGCATAGATTGAATTGAGTTAAAGATATTGCATAGAAACAGGTTCCTTTGCCCACCGGGTCCATGCCGACCATCGATCAAGCGGTCACACCAGTTCTCTGTTATCCCAGCTCAGCATCCACTCCCTACACACTAGGGGCAATTTTACAGAGGGCCAATTAATCTAATGTTTAGTTTAGTTTAGTACAGTTTTGTTCAGAGATACAGCATGGAAACAGGCTCACCGAGTCCACACTGACCATCGCTCACGTGTTCTATGTTTAGTTTAGTTTTGTTCAGTTGAGTTCCGTTTAGTTTAGAGATACAGCATGGAAACAGGCCCTTCAGCCCACCCAAGTCCACCCCAACCATCGACCACCTGTTCACACTGGTTTCATGTTATACCACTTTCTCAAAGTTACTCTGGCACTTTGTGGGGGTTTTTTTGTAATCCAGCATCAGCAGTTCCTTGTGTCCGCCATGACTTTCAGTTTAGTTTAGTTTAGAGATACAGCATGGAAACAGGCCCTTCGGCCCACCGAGTCCATGCTGACCATCGATCACCCGTTCACACTAGTTCCATGTTATCCCACTTTCTCATCCACTCTACACACTATGCACCATTTACAGAGGGCCACTTAGCATAAAAACCCGCACGTCTTTGGGATGTGGGAGGAAACTAGAGCACCCTGAGGAAACTGATGCGGTCCCAGAGAGAACGTGCAAACTCCGTGCAGACAGCACCCTAGGTCAGGATCGAACCCGGGCCTCTGGCGCTGTGAAGCGCCCTGTTCTAAACAGGATTCCATCCTCTGCCATTCTTTTATATCTCCACTGTTAGTCTGGTGGCTTTTGAACATTTTTGAGAAAGTTTTTAGTCTTTAGGCTGACCTCCGCATAACATTAACTTATCTGACTCCCTGCACGCCAATTGCCCGTTGCTATGGGGAACATAATTGAAATTTCTACAAGGACTGCGTGTAAAGTTCCATTCTGTGCAGAGTGCGATAGGTTAGTCATAAATGAGAAGAACAGGACAACATCTCATTACGCAAAACATTACATTTAATAAAACTGTCATTAGCTGCAATAAATCCAATTTCCTTTTTGAACAACCTTCCTTTTTTTGTGCTTGACAGTAGTATATAAAACAAGCTCAATTTCACATTTAAAGAGAATACTGTATTGCAATTATGTGTTGAAGCAAAGCCTCCAAGGTATGTTTATCAAAGCTAGGTTTCTCTGAATGTAGGTTTCTCTTTCTTCCCCTCCCTGAATACATTGGTATTGCATGTTACCTGCATATGATATATCTCATGATGGGTGAATAATGGGGAGGAGTATAGGCCTATATGGAGCGGGAAGGCAATGGAGCTATTGCGTGCAGCTTTGATTGAAACATGTAGCATGGAAATACACCCTTCAGCCCACCAAGTCCTTGCCCACCATCGATCACCCGCTCACACTTGATCTACTTTCTCATCCACTCCCCACACACAAGGGGAAATTATACAGAGGCCAATTAACTGACAAAGCTCAACATCTTGGGGATGTGGGAGGAAACAGGAGCCCCTGGATGAAACCCATGCGGTCACAGGGAGAACGTGCAAACTCCACACAGACAGCCCCGCGAGCTCAGGCCTACACACTAAGCGTAATTTACAGAGGGCCAATTAATCTACAGACCTGCACGTCTTTGGGATGTGTGAGGAAACTGGAGCACTGGGAGAAAACCCACACAGTCACAGGGTGAACGTATAAAGTTCAAACAGACAGTGCCCGTAGCGATCGAAGGCGGGTCTCAGGCACGGTAAGGTGGCAACTCTATCGCTGTGCCACCGTGCCACCCTAAATCCTAGAATATTATGACACTTGAATCACTAAATTTTGCTGCTCCCTCAAAATTCCAAGACGGGGATTCCAAGACTCAAATTCCTTTTCGAGAAGTACTCCGTCCACGCTTTATGTCTAAAGAGGATTACCCCACACTTCCCCAGAGAACCTTATTAGTCACATTCATTCAATTCATCAGCGCCTGTTCACAACTCTCTGCTCCCACTCATAGTCCTCACTATGTCACCCAAACGTCACCGAAGAGCAGTGAAAAATAAACTGCTGGAGGAAGGTACCAAGAAGGGTTCCGAGCCGAAACGTTGTCTGTTCATTTCCCTCCACAGATGCTGCCTGACCCGCTGAGTTCCTCCAGCACGTTTCTTTTCACTCAAGATTCCAGTTTCTGCAGTTAGTCAGAGAGCCATACAGTGTGGAGACAGGCTCTCCGGCCCAACCTGCCCGTGCCGACCAACATGTCCCATCTACACTAGTCCCACCAGCCTGCGTTTGGCCCCACTCCCCCAAAACCTATCCTATCCATGTAACTGACTAAATGCTTCTTAAAACAAGTTCATTGTGCCTTCGACTTACAGCACTTACGATTTATTTATTATCCATATTACCTGATGGAAGGCTCCATTCAGCCCATTGAGTCTATCCTACTCTGAGCAATCTTATCAATTCCATTTCACTGAAGAAAGGTCCCGACCCGAAGCATCACCTATCCATGTCCTCCAGAGATGACCTGCGTTGCTACTCCAGCACTTTGTGCTCATTTCCACATATATCACTGTAAACCATTCTCTCACACATTCCCAGTAACACCCCAATTCTCCAACCACCCATCGAAATTCAGAGCAATTGCCCTGGAGAGGATGCAGAGGAGGTTTACCAGAACGATGCCTTGATTAGTGGGTGTTAGCCGCAGGGAGAGGTTGGACGGACTTGGATTGTTTTCCCTGGACCGCTGGAGGTTACGGGGAGAGCTGATAGAGGTATAAAAAAATGATGAGAGGCATTGATAGGGTAGTCAGTCAGAGCCCTTTTCCCAGGGTGCAAACGTGAAACACTAGAGGGCATAACTTTAAGATGAAAGGGGCAAAGTTGAAGGGAGATGTGCAGGGCCATTTTCTTTACACCGAGGGTGGTGAGTGCCTGGAACTCACTGCCAGGGGTAGTGGTGGAGGCAGATATGATAGTGGCAGATATGAAAGAGACTTTTGGATGGGCACATGAATATGCAGAGTATGGAGGGATACGGATTATACGCAGGCAGATGAGAGTTGGTCTTGGCATCATGTTCAGCACGGACATTGTGGGCTGAAGGGCCTGTTCCTGTGCTCTACCGTTCTATGTTCCATATTTATTGGAGGTGGACCAGACGGTCAAAGGGAGAGCGAGCTAAGTCTACGCAGACGGAAGCGGGGGTCACAATTGAAGCCAGGTCACCAGAGTTATGAGACTGCTGCACTCCCTACAGCTCCACTTGCAGTTAGAGATATTGGAATAAGGTGGTATTTATGAAGCACAAGTTGGTTATGCATTTAACACTCCATATTTTTTATTTTTCCTTGAGAGTAGAATTAATTTTAAAAGCTTAATTTAATGCAAAATGTGGATTGTCCAGTTGAATTATGAGAAAAGACTGGAGAGTTTTTTAAGAGATACGACAAAGAGACATCATAAAACGTCTGCTATGTATTGATCCTAAATATCTTGATTGAATCTGGAGCTGCATTTCAAGTTGAACATGGTGGAACAATATGACACAGTTCAGATTGGCTTTCAGCTTAGTTTAGTGCACAGCATGGAAACAGCCCTGTGGCCCACCGAGCCCAGGCCAACTATCAGCCACCCATGTACACCAGTTCTATGTTATCCCACTTTCTCATCCACTCCCTGCACACTGGGAGCGCTTGACAGAGGGCCAATTAATCTGCAAACCTGCACGTCTTTGGGATGTGGGAGGACACGACCGGAGCACCCGGAGGAAACCCACGCGGTCACAGGGAGAACCGTACAAACTCCACACAGACAGCACCCGGGGTCAGGAACGAAGCCAGGACTCTGGCGTTGTGAGGCAGTGACTCTACAAGTTGTATCACCTAATCCATCACTTCATGACAACAACACATGAAGTCAGGTTAAAAAATTCTGCTCCAATGACATTTTTGAGGTGTAGTGTTGGAAAAATGCCAACAGTTTAGGAGTTCCCTCACAAAAGAGTACGTGTGTGTGTGTGTGTGTGTGTGGGGCTGCGTTTGGGTCTGTCTGTCTCTGAGTGTGTGTGTCTCTCTGCCTCTGTGCGTGTGTGCGCGTGTCTGCCTGTGTGTGTCTGTTTGTGTGTGTGCAAGAATCTGTTTCTGCGTGCGTGTGTGTCTGTATGTGCGGGCACATGTGTGTGCGTGTGCTCTATTAGTACTGTCAAAGCCGGAGATGGGTTCGACAAATGGATTTTCCCAACTATTTCTAACCATCATCAAGATAATGGAAATAGATAAGATGTAGTCGACCCATTCAGCTACTCTGCACTTATTTTAGATGTAAGTTTCTGCCAAACCCTTCGGTGAATGGTTTCTATTCTCCAGGTACATTTGCTGTGTGAGCTACTGCAGAATCAGTGGTGAAAGACATAACAATCATGATATAAGTGACAATAACACGTTTATAAGTAAACAAATTAATATATAAAATCGATGCGCTCAAAAGCTCTTGGTCCATTTCTTGGCTCCAGTTCTTCAATATTCTCATCACAATTTTCAACAGCAGCTGAGAAAGAAAGGAAAATTATTGTAAATTGTACATTATGATTATGCTCCATTTATTTTTGATTGCCTGTGATGAGCACTGAAATATTGCTTTCATTTGGAGACAAAAACTTCTAAACAGGATATTCCACATACAAAATAAAATGCTGTGTCCCGTAACATACTGTGCTCCAGAACTCTGGCTTCCAACAAACACCAATTAGTGCCCTGGTGTGTTCATAAATTCATAAGTGTTAGGAGCAGAATTAAGCCATTCAGCCCAACAAGTCCCATCAAGTCTACTCTGCCATTCAATCATGGCTGGTCTATCTCTTCCTCTCAACCCCATAACCCTGACACCCATACTAATCAAGAATCTATCTATCTCTGCCTTAACAGAGAGCAGACAAGGTTTAGTTAAGGTTAGTTTCGCTTAGTTTAGTTTAGTTTGTTGTCACACGCACTGAGGTACAGTGAAAGGCTTTTGTTGCACGTTAACCCGTGAGCGGAAAGACAATACATGATTACAGTCGACCTTCCACAGTGTTCGGTTACATGATAAAGGGAATAAGATGAATAACATTCAGTGCAAGATAAAGTCCAGTAAAGTCTGATCAAAGATAGTCCAAGGGTCTTCAATGAGGTAGGTAGTAGCTCAGGACTGCTCTCTAATTGCTGGTAGGATGGTTCGGTTTGCCTGAAAACAGTGTTATATTCTTGTGGTCAGGCAGCATCTGTGGAGGGAATGATTAGGCGATGTTTCAGGTCAGGATCTTTCTTCAGACCCAATCCAATCTGAAATGTCGCCCATTCCCACCCTCCACAGATATTGCTGAGTTCAAACACAGAACATAGAGCAATGCAGCACAAGGACAGGTCCTTCAGCCCACAAAACCCATGCTGAAAGTGATGCCAAGACCAACTATCATCTGCCTGCACATAATCTATATCCCCCCAATCCCTGCATATCCACGTACCTATTCAAAAAATCCCTTTAGTGTTACTATTGTATCCCCTTCTTAGAACTTTGCCTCTCTCACCTTAAAGCTATGCCCTCCAGTATTTGATATTTCCATCCTGAGAATAAAGTTCTAACTGTCTACCCTATCTATGCATTTCATAATTTTATATACTTTTATCAGGTCTCCCCTCAACCTTCAGTGTTCTGCAGAAAAGAATCCAAGTCTGCCCAACTCTCCCCGTAACTGCTCCAGCACTTTGTGTTTTGCTCAAGATTCCAGCATTTTTAGTTCCTTGGAGATGGAGTAACTCGGTGGGTCAAGCATGGATAAGTAATGTTTCAGAACGGAACCCAAGGACTGCTGTTCTTTGTATATTTGTGTCAAATTCTTTAGCTAATGCAGCATTGAGGAAATTAACTGGTTATTGAGTCATACAATGCGGAAACAGGCCCTTCGGCCCAACCTGCCCATGCCGCCCAAGATCTGTACCAGTCCCACCTGCCTGCATTTGGCCCATATCCCTCTAATCCTATCCACGTACCCACCCAAATGTATTTTAAATGTTGTGACAGTACCTGCCTCAACTATCTCCTCTGGCAGCTTGTTTCATATACTTACCACCCTCTGTGTACAAATATTGCCCCTCAGGTTTCTATTAAATCTCCCCCCCCCCCTCATCTTAAACCAAGGTCCTCTGGTTCTCGATTCCCCTACTCTGGGCAAGAGACTCTGTGCGTTTCCCCCGATCTATTCCTCTCATGATTTTGTACCATCTATTCCTCTCAATAAGATCACCCCTCATCCTCCTGAGCTCCAAGGAATAAAGTCTTAGCCTGCCCAACCTCTCCCTGTAGCTCAGGCCCTCTTCTTGCAATATCCTCACAAACCTTCTCCACACTCTTTCCAGCTTGACAACATCCTTTCTATAGCAGGGTGAACAAAACTGAACACAATACTCTAAATGCAGATACAAAATGCTGGAGTAACTCAGTGGGACAGGCAGTATCTCTGGAGAGAAGGGATGGGTGACGTTTCGGGTCAAGACCCTTCTTCAGACTCAAAGTTACGGGAAAGGGAAACGAGAGATATAGACGATGATGTAGGGGGATAGAGAACAAATGGATGAAAGTTATCCAAGTAAGTAATAATGATAAAGGAGGCAGGCCAGGTTAGGACGAAAAGCTGGTGTGACTTGGGTGGGGGAGGGATGGAGAAAGAGGGAATGCAAGTTAGAGAAATCAACATTCAAATCCCTGGGTTAGTCTCACCAATGTCGTGTTATTCATCTCCTAGATTTAAACAAGTGCCACATTTTTCTCTCTGCTCACCATCAGTTCCCACCTTCTACCACTCGTCTGTACGTCAGAGGCAAGTTGCACGTTCGGGAGGTGGGAGGAAACATGAACAACCAGAGAAACACGGAGAACACGTGAACGCCACACAAACAGCTCCAATGATCAGGGGTTGAGAGGCTTCCTGGAGGTTTGGGGAAGTACCCTGTTAGCTGCACGAGAATGGTACCCAAATGCTATCTGATTTAGTCTGAAGACTGACTGAGTCTGAAGAAGGGTCCCGATCCAAAACATCTCCTGCCTACGTTCTCCATAGAGGCTGCCTGAACTCTGAATTACTCCAGCACTTTGTGTCAAACTTTGGTATAAACCAGCATGTGCAGATGATTTTGATTACATGCCAGCTGATTTAGTTGTGCCATCCATCTAATGCATTTCATTTTGAGATACAAGGAACTGCAGATGCTGGAATCTGGGGAAAAACACAAAGTAATTCAGCCGGTCAGGCAGCATCTGTGGCAGGAATAGACAGACGATGTTTCGGGGTCAGGACTCTTCGTCGGACTGTTCCTGACCACCCATTTCCTCCAGGGATGCTGCCTGGCCAGCAGATTATTCCAGCACTTTGTATTTTGCTCAATATCTGTTATACTATCCCACATACCAAAGAAGTACAGGTTTGGAGGTTAATTGGCTTTGGGAAATTTCCCTGAGTTTGTAGGGGTGGATGAGGAGGTGGGACTACATATGACTAGTGCGAACAGGTGATCTTCGATGGTCGTCGCGGATTGGGTGAGCCTTTGCTGTATCTTTCAATTAAATCAATCAACCTGCATCAAAGGTTTAGGTTTATTACTGTCAGGTGTACCAATGCACAGTGGAAAGTTTGTTTGGCTTGTGTAAATTGCCCCCCAGAGTGTCGAATAGAACTAGTGTACGGGGTAATTGTTGGTCAGCATGGACCCGGTGGGCCGAAGGGCCTGTTTCCATGATGTATCTGAAAACTAAACTGAACTCTGTGCATTCAACCTGTCTACCCCCCTCATGAAAATCATTCTTTCAAGAGAGAGAGAGAGAGAGAGAGAGAGAGAGAGAGAGAGAGAGAGAGAGAGAGAGAGAGAGAGAGAGAGAGAAATAGTGTCAATCTCCTGCAAAAGGTAATGCACAATCATGGGGGAAGAATTTCATTAGGAAACATTTCCCTCCTCCCGTAATCAGTAAGCAGTCTCCACCTATTAACGTCCATGGCGTGACATGTTGCTGACTTGCACATTAGCCTGGTCTTATTCTGGGGAGCGGTGTGTAGCTATCTTATGTTGGTTGAACTCTGGAGGTAAGTGAGGAGGGACCAGGAATGGCTGACTCCGCTTAATAGCCAGGACCAGCCAGTTATGAGAGGCTGGGACAAGGATAGAAGTAATGATCTTGCCTGCTGACATCTCACCTTACACACACTGCTTGTGGTCCAACTTAAATCTGCACGCAGTCGTCAGGCAGAGAGAGTGGCCCAGCAACCGTCAACCGCCTTGCACACCGCAAGTAGGTTTAGGTTTATTATTGTCACGTGTACCGAGGTACAGTGATAAGCTTTGCTTTGCATGCTATCCAAACACATCAGATAGAAACATAGAAAATAGGTGCAGGAGTAGGCCATTCGGCCCTTCGAGCCTGCACCGCCATTCAATATGATCATGGCTGATCATCCAACTCAGTATCCCGTACCTGCCTTCTCTCCATACCCCCTGATCCCTTTAGCCACAAGGGCCACATCTAACTCCCTCTTAAATATAGCCAATGAACTGGCCTCAACTACCCTCTGTGGCAGAGAATTCCACAGATTCACCACTCTGTGTGAAAAAAAACGTTCTCATCTCGGTCCTAAAAGACTTCCCCCTTATCCTTAAACTGTGACCCCTTGTTCTGGACTTCCCCAACAGATAAAACCGGAGATAGACACAAACCGCTGGAGTAACTCAGCAGGTCAGGTAGCATCTCTGGAGAAAAAAGGAATAGGTGACGTTTCAGGTCAAGACCCTCAGGTTGAGAAGGGTCGTGAACGGCAAAGTCACCTATTCCTTTTCTCCCGCTCTCCAGAGATGCTGCCCGACCCGCTGCGTTACTCCGACATTGTGTGCATCTATCCTTGGTGTAGACTCGCATCTGCAGCTCCTTCCTGCACAAGATTCTTCTTCCGGGAATCTACCCTGAGTTGGCGGCAAAGATACTAGAGGAGTAAGATAGACCACTCGACCCTAAAAACGGTAGTACGTCATGGCGCCATTTTAGTAGGCGGAAACCCTGCAGAAACATTTAAAAAGAAAAATAACAAAAACCTGTGAATTGATAGATGAGGTGGGTTCTGCATTTCGATGGCATCACCACACATACTCTTGCCCCAAAACACTGATTACACTGCGAGAGGCATAGCGAACGGCGGGTTTTGCTTACTAAAATGGCGGCCGTTCCGCTCCTTTACGTACTACGCTTCAGCCTAGGCGATTTCAACGGAGTGGTTCATCTTGTTCCTCTAGTATCTTTGGTTGGCGGCGTGTGATACCAAGCCGTGGTGGAATAAAATTGTCTTTTGTTGTGTTGCAGGGAATTAAAATGTTACTGACCATGAAACACTACTGTGCGTCGCCGCGCACGGCTCCACCCCCGGCACCGAAGCCCGGCAAAGACAATGCCAGGCTGCAGAAGATCCGGAAGCGGATCGCCAAGCGGCAGAGTGCAGAAATCTTATCACCGGAGGATGGGCCAGATAAGTCCCACTCTTACCTGTCCAAACCCTTCCGGGCTAGCCTGTCGCCCGTGAGCGAGGGAAATCCCGACCTGGAGCACAGTGAGCGCAGGGTGCGCGCCCTGCCCTACCTCCCATCTGCTTTACCGTCTCTCAGGCAACACTTGATACCTGCAGTCGTGAAGCACGGCGTCAGCCTGTACCCCATTCGCAAGACCTTTTACAAGGGCAAAATCGAGATTCTCACCAAAACAGAGACAAGTGGCTCACGGGAAGCGGGTGGAGGTCTGACCCATGTCTCTGGTCCACCGATCCAACCTGTGGTTCCTGTAAAGACCTTCTTTCTTTCAAGTGATCAACCAAGTAGCAGCCCACGACTATTGCCCATGCTTGGACTACCGCCACTGTTGTCCACAAGCTGTTACATGCAGTCCGGCACGGAGATTCCCACCGCCAACATCTCCACTGGGCAATCTGCAAAACCCCTTGGCCTTGCTCTTGGTGATCACCTCGCTCGACCCTACCTTGCCAATGGCCCTAATGTCGCAATGATGAGCGTGTTCCAGAGTAGCAGAGCAACCTACGAGCCTCCAAGGGTGAAGACTCCGACCTACGACCCTCCGAGGGTGAAGACTCCGACCTACGACCTTCCAAGTTTGAAGACACCGACCTACGACCCTCCGAGGGTGAAGACTCCGACCTACGACCCTCCGAGGGTGAAGACGCCAACCTATGAACATCGGGGGGCAAGGACTCCAACCTACGACCCTCCCAGGGTGAAGACACCCACCTACGAACCTCCGAGGGTGAAAACGCCAACCTACGAACCTCCGAGGGTTAAGACTCCGACCTATGACCTTCTGAGGGTGAAGACACCAACTAACGACCCTCTGAGGTCGAGGACTCCAACCTACGAACCTCTGAGGGTAAAGACTCCAACCTATGACCCTCCAAAGGTGAAAACTCCAACCTACGACCCTTTGAGGGCACGGATTCCAACCTTTGAACTTCGATGGGTAAAGACTCCAACCTACGAACCTCTAAGAGTTAATACTCCAACCTTTGAACCTCTGAGGGTAAAAACTCCAACCTACGAACCTTCGAGGGCAAGGACTCCAACCTACGAACCTCCAAGAGTGAAGACTCCAACCTTTGAAATCCCAAGGGACAAGACGTTTACCCATGGGGTGCCACATGGCGGCCTCACTGACATGGCGTCCGATATCCCAGCCATGCAAAAGAATGCTCCTACACCTGACACTGTGAGTGCCAATGTAGAAGTCCATCATCAAGCGATCATCACCCTGGAGGGAAGCAAAGTCGAATCTGAACCCAAGCCACCCCACTCTGTGGCCGAGACAGCCAACCAAGAAGGTCAGTCAGTTTTGAAGGCAGCAGCCCCGCTGAAAACCGTCGACAGAGTGAAACCTCCAAGGAGCAAGATAAGTGGTTGGAGCCGTCTCAAGAAGCATATGGTGGTGGAGGACGAGCCCCCGGAATTCCCAGAGCCGGAATCAGAGTCGCCGAAGCCAGGAGCTCAGGAACAGAGTCAAAACCAGACGGAAGATGGGAAGCAAGAGTCTCAAAACACCAAGGGATCACGGGCTGATAAGATGTGGAATGCAATGCTGTTCCAAATGTTTGCCATGAAAGAGCATTTGACGGAGGGAAGCAGACAGGAGCAGCAAGAACCAAGCTCGGACACGCCCGGGGTAACGCAGCGGTCATCGTGGTTCTCCAGCCGCCTGCCCCTTCTGCTTTTTCGGCCACGCTTCGACGCTCGAAAGTTGAAGGAAGCAGCTAAAGGTCCCCTGAAGAGAATCAGTAGCACGCTGATCGAGTCAGGGCTGCATCGCAAAGCAATCGACGACGAAGAACTCAAGGACTTCAACCGTACTGCAAAAGGCTGGCCAGCAAAAGCACTGGCCTGAACACACAAACTAGCAATCCAAAATAGTCCACGGAAACCAGACCTATTAATCTGGCAACACAAGGGAATTAGAGTAACGTTAACGCGAACCATATGGATTAGGTTTTTTGTAAAGTTAAATTCTTATACATATAACATGTTACCAAATGTAATAAAAAGACATTTTAATCATTCCATTCTTGTGAATTATGTTTAATTTGCTCCAATACTTATTCAGATCTTAAAGCATTAATGGTTCCATTGGTGTGAGGGTCCGGTTTTGATTGATTGGTTGATTGAGCGATTGAATGACTGATCGAATGATTAATTGATTGATTGAAAGATAAGACATAGAATGACTGATCGAATGATTGATTGATTGATTGAAAGATACAGCATAGAAACAGGCCCGTCACCCACTGTCCACGCCAACCATTGATCACTCGTTCACATTAGATCTATGTTATCCCACCTTCGCCTCCACTCCCTACTCACTAGGAGCAATTTACAGAGGGCCTTTAACCTACAAACCCATACATCTTTGGGATGCTCGAGGGTCTGAACTATAGGGAGAGGTTGGGCAGGCCAGGAGTTTATTCCTTGCAACGCAGGAGGTTGAAGGATGATCTGAAAGAGGTGTAGAAGCTCATGAGATGAATAAATAGGGTGAAGACAGAGTCTTTTACCCAGGGTATGGGAATCGAAAACTAGTGGACATAGGTTTAAAGTGAGGGGGGAAAGATTTAATAGGAACCTGAGGGTCTACTTTCTTACACAAAGGGTGGTAGGTATATGGAATGAGCTGCCGGAGGTGGTAGTTGAGGCAAGTACTATCACAATGTTTAAAAAACTCCTGGACAGGTACATGGATAGGATAGGTTTAGAGGGATATGAGCCAAACGCGAGCAGGTGGGACTAGTGTAGATGGGGCATGTTGGTCAGCATGGGCAAGTTGGGCTGAAGGGCCTGTTTCCATGCTGTCTGACTCTATGACCATATTACAAAAGTCCTTACACACGACCTTATCCCAGTCCATATGTTCTGTTGTGCATATGAGCAGTACCAAAAGGCAGCTACAAAAAACACATCGACTGTATCCAGATAGAGGAGGAATAAGACATTTGGATTCCAGATCGTGCAGTGACCTGGTGGGACATTTTGGAGAGAGGTTCGATACAGTCAGCAGGTCACATTGCATAATCCGAGCAGTTCATCTCAACAGCATTCGGAAACTCTCACAATCCAAAGTTACCTTTCTTTATGCAGCATTATTTCATTTTTACAAAATGCAATATAATGTGCAGAATGATGCGCCGTAGAAAGCATTTTATCGGGATGCATCACGACATGGTTTGGGAGCAGCTCCATCCAAGCCCGCAAGAAATTGCAGACAGTTGTGGACGCAGCCCAGACCATCACACAAACCAACCTCCCTTCCATTGACTCCATCTACCCATTCACGCTGCCTTGGCAAGGCCACCAGCATAATCAAGGGACAGTCTCTCCCCAGTCATTCCCTCTTCTGCCCTCTCCCATCAGGCAAGAGGTACGGAAGTTTGAAAACACACACCTCCAGATTCAGGGGCAGATTTTCCCAGCTGCCATCAGGCAACTGAACCATCCTCTCGCCAACTAGAGAGTTGCCCTGACCTCACACCCACCTCATCAGAGACCTTCAGACTATCTTTAATTGGACTTTACTGGACTTTATCTTACACTAAATGTTTTACCCTTTATCTTGCATCTGTACACTGTGGACAGCTTGATTATAATCATGTATCGTCTTTTCGCTGACTGGATAGCATGAAACAGAAAATCTTTTCACTGTACCTCGGTACACAGGACAATGTTAAATTAAATTAAAAATAAACCAAAACTAAGCCCAACTGTGTACCGAGGTACAGTGAAAAGATTTTCTGTTTCATGTTATCCAGTCAGCGAAAAGACGATACATGATTATAATAAAGGAATGTTGGATCGACAGTCTTTAAATACTTCACCCTATTTCCTTTTCCAGAGACTCCTTGCCAATAATAAAAAAATGGGAGGTGCACAATAGAGGGATAATGAAATATCAATCATTTTTAAAATCATCTGCAGAAGATAAAACCACTTCCACAGTGCCTGAACTTGCCAGATTAGATTCCAAGTTAAAAACTGAAGGAGTTCACATGCGGATGGATATGTACAACAGATCAAGGTATGAAGAACTAATATTTTGGATGCAACATTTCCACCAGAACTGAGATGGCAGCCTTTATATCTATTAAAGGTGTCCAATCCAATGACAAAAATATTTTTTATCGTTCAATTGCTGACTATTCTATATATAGACGGCAGTTCTTATTTTGCCCCCTAATTTTGCGCGCATGTTTTTCAATTCTGCTCTGATATGGATCGTGAGAGACGAGCGACTCTATGGATAGAAGCCACGAATGTAAAAAAAAAAAAAGAACTGCAGATGCTGGTTTACCAAGGAAAGACACAAAGCGCTGGAGTAACTCAGCGGGTCAGGCAGCAACTCCGGAGAACATGGACAGGTGACGTTTCGGGTCGGGACCCTTCTTCAGACTCGTGGATCCGGCGGGGAATGAAGTAAAGCTGGGGTCCATTGCAGGTGTGGGCGAGTGAGGCCCGGGAGATGCAGGAGAGACAGAACGAGGGCGTGCTGGTGCCAGTGCATGGCGGAGGGAGTGTGGAACGCAGGGCACGGCCGGGGAACTGTTGCCTGAAGCAGCGGATGGAGTTAAACCGAGCTCGTGGTGTGTCATCATTCTTGGAACTGTTACTCCACTGCACAAAAGAAAAATAACTTGCGTTTGGTTGCCTCCAATGATCACGCTTGCGTGAAGCCATTGTGGGATTTATTTTTGAGAGAAACAGCTTGGGGATATCCATTTGAAGTATGAAGTATTGGTTGACAGCCCAACTTAGAGCACAAAAATAAAACCACACTCTAAGTCGGCCGCCAGTTGTTTTTTTCATTTACTGGAAAATATTCTTGGTAGTTGGTCTAATCGTGGACAGCATGAAAACAAAATATAAATATGACGGATACTTCACAATATAAATCTTGTTAATGATGAGGCTTATTTATATTAGGGTTTCAATTCCGTAATTCATTGGTTCAGTGCAAGTTTATCATCGAAGCAGCTTTCAAAGTAAAACAGGAAGTTCTGAGGAAATTGGGAACAGGTACTTTTTCTTTTATCATCACCCAACAGATGTTCCCCCAGTTATTACTCGTTAATCCCTTGTTGTTCAGTAACAAATCTAGTGTAAGTTTAATTTATATTTCAAATGCAAAGAAACAGCAGCAGAGAATCAGAGTCATGCAACATTGAAACAGACCTCTTGGCCCAGACTTGTCCATGCTAACAAGATGCCCCATCGGACAGCATGGTGGCGCAGCGGTAGCAGCACCAGATACCTGGGTTTAATCCTGACCATGGGTGCTGTCTGTATGGAGTTTGTACATTCTCCCCGTGACTGCATAAGTTTTCTCCATGTGCTCCAGTTCCCTCCCACATCCCAAAGACGTGCAGGATTGCTTAATTGGCTTCGGTAAAAATGGTAAATTGTCCCTAGTATGTAGGATAATGCCATTACCATTTTGGTAATGGTAATCGGCATGGACTCAGTGGGCTGAAGGCCTGTTTCCACACTGTCTCACTAAAGTCAAACATAGAGTCATAGTCATCCAGCATGGAAACAGGCCTTTCTGTCCAACTTGTCCATGCTGACCAATATGCCCCATCTAAGCTAGTCCCATTAGTCCACATGTTGTTGTAGTACCTGCCTCAACTACTTCCTCTGGCAGCTCGTTCCCACCTGCCCACCACCCTCTGAGTGAAATAGTTGCCACTCGGGTTCCTATTAAATCTTTTTCCCATCTGATCTTAAACCTATGTCCACTGGTTCTTGACTCTCACATTCACTCAATGGATTGCAACGAAATGGATTGAGAATTCAACTGGATCCCTCATGTAGTGTTGGCTCAATAGATTGTCTGCAGCAGTCAGTCATTCCACATATAATTTCAAGCAATAAGCCCTGGAAGAGGAGAGTCAACTGGGGACAGAAATAAGAAACGTAGAAACATATATTACTTGGTTGTCCCCTATTGCATGGAAGACCATCGGAAAGCTGAAATGGATCCATGAAACAAACAAATCATTTAAAAGACATTTGGGCAGGTGCATGGAGAGGAAAGGCTTAGAGAGGTATGGGCCAAACACAGGCAGGTGGGACCAGCATAGATGGGGCAGTTGTACAGGGCCATAGTGTACTCACACACACCTCGATCCGTGACCATATCACCCCCGTCCTTTATAAACTCCACTGGCTCCCCATCCCCCAGAGAATCCAGTACAAAATCCTCCTCATAACCTACAAAGCCCTCCATAACCTGGCCCCATCATACCTGACCGACCTCCTCCACAGGCACACTCCCACCTGCACCCTCCGCTCTGCCGCTGCCAATCTCCTATCCCCCCACATCCGGACTAAACTCAGATCCTGGGGGGACAGGGCTTTCTCCATCGCTGCTCCCACCCTATGGAACTCACTACCCCAAACCGTTAGAGACTCCCCCACACTCACCACATTCAAAACATCGCTGAAGTCTCACCTGTTCAGTACTGCCTTCAACCACTGAAGGTCACCTCACCTACTGTCTCCTTTCTCTGTTCATTTATTTATTTACTTATTTATCTATTTATTAATTTCCCTATGTTCTCAAAATCTCTGTAAAGCGTCTTTGAGTATATGAAAAGCGCTATATAAATAAAATGTATTATTATTATTATTATTATAGTGAGACCGCACCTGGAGTACTGTGTGCAGTTTTGGTCTCCAAATTTGAGGAAGGATATTCTTGCTATTGAGGGCGTGCAGCGTAGGTTTACTAGGTTAATTCCCGGAATGGCGGGACTGTCCTATGTTGAAAGACTGGAGCGACTAGGTTTGTATACACTGGAATTTAGAAGGATGAGAGGGGATCTTATCGAAACGTATAAGATTATTAAGGGGTTGGACATGTTAGAGGCAGGAAACATGTTCCCAATGTTGGGGGAGTCCAGAACCAGGGGCCACAGTTTAAGAATAAGGGGTAGGCCATTTAGAACAGAGATGAGGAAAAACTTTTTTAGACAGAGAGTTGTGAATCTGTGGAATTCTCTGCCTCAGAGGGCAGTGGAGGCCAATTCTCTGAACACATTCAAGAGAGAGCTAGATAGAGCTCTTAAGGATAGCGGAGTCAGGGGGTATGGGGAGAAAGCAGGAACGGGGTACTATAGACAATAGACAATAGGTGCAGGAGTAGGCCATTCAGCCCTTCGAGCCAGCACCGCCATTCAATGCGATCATGGCTGATCACTCTCAATCAGTACTGATTGAGAATGATCAGCCATGATCACATTGAATGGCGGTGCTGGCTCGAAGGGCCGAATGGCCTACTCCTGCACCTATTGTCTATTGTCTATTGTCTATTGTATCTAGGCCGGCATGAGCAAGCTGGGCTGAAGGACTACATGACTATGTTTCAAGGACACAAAATGCTGGAGTAACTCAGCGTGTTAGGTCGCAACCCTGGAGAAAATGGATACATGACGTTTCTGGTCGGGACCCTTCTTCAGAGATGTCCTCCAGAGATTCTTACTGACTGAGTTACTCCAGCACTGTGCATCCTTTTTTTATACACCAGCACTTGCAGTTCTTTGTGTCTGCTCTATGAATCCACTTTGACAATCCATTCTTTCCCTACATGCTTTGTCCTGCCTCTCTTCTCTTCCAGCTTTCTCCAATCACACCCCCCCCCTCCCCCCACCCCACCATCAGCCTAAAGAAGGGTCCCGACCCGAAACGTCACCAATCCATGTTCTCTAGAGATGCTGAGTTATTCCAGTACATTGTGCCTTTTGTTTGTAAACCAGCATCTGCAGTTCTTTGGTAGACACAAAATGCTGGAGTAACTCAGCGGGACAGGCAACATCGCTGGAGAGAAGGAATGGGTGATGTTTCGGGTCGAGACCCTTCTTCAGACTGAGAGTCTCGACCCGATTCGTCACCCACTTCTTCTCTCCAGAGATGCTGCCTGTCCCGCTGAGTTACGCCAGCATTTTGTGAATACCTTCGATTTAAACCAGCATCTCCAGTTCTTTCCTACACATTTTGTCAGCAGTTTTTGTTTCTACTCGATAAATCGACTTTGATTACCTATTCTTCCTGCTTTAATATTAAGAAAATGACAGTATCAAGTTGGAAATCAGTATTGGGTTTGTTTTTTAACCAAGGAATCCAGAAGGTTAGAGGCAGGGTAAAAGGAGTAGACAGACCGCTTCAAAATGTTGCTTTGACCAGCACGGTCCCATAAATAGGCGAGGATGAAATATGCCCCAGATGCACGAATCTATACATAGGGCTGAAGTCCACATAACTTGCGCATCACAGGCATGTCGTCTTTGCTAATTCCTGTGTTGCTTTATCGACTGCTGAGTTGCCGGATCTGTGCGTACATTCCACTCATGAATCGCTCTGAAGCCGCAACACGCATTTCTTTTGGATAACTTTGACAAACAAAAGACAGATGGGTCCGATCGACAACGACCCTTGCTTCTGGCGGTTTCCCTCAGAGTAATTGTGCACCGCTAATACAGCGGGCAGATAATAACGAGAGAATCAACAATCTTTAAACTGGGTAACATTTCATATGAAGGAACTGATGGGCTTTCGACGTTACATCGTAGAGACACAGACTTTAGAGATACAGACTTTAGAGATGCAGCGTGGAAACAATAGACAATAGACAATAGGTGCAGGAGTAGGCCATTCAGCCCTTCGAGCCAGCACCGCCATTCAATGCGATCATGGCTGATCACTCTCAATCAGTACCCCGTTCCTGCCTTCGGCCCACAAAACCAATTAGCCTACAAACCTGTATGTCTTTGGAGTGTGGGAGGAAATCGGAGCACCCGGAGGAATCCCACGTGCTCACAGGGAGAATGTACAAATTCCGTACAGACAGCACCTGAGGTCGGGATGGAACCCGGGTCTCTGGTGTTGGAAGGCAGCAACTCTACCATTTGAGCCACCCCTGACTGCTGGCTGAGCAACAATGATGTTGGACTACAAAACCTATTGTAAATATGGCGGCCGGGTGATGCAGACTCCTACACTGGTATTTGCTTTGTGGTGCCAACCGCAAAGCTGCTGGAGGAACTCAGCAGGTCAGGCAGCACCTGTGGAGGGAAATGCACAGAGACGTTTTGGGTGCGGACACTTTTCCCACCTATCTGCATCCTCCACAGATGCTGCCTGAGCTCCTCCAGCACTTTGAGTTTCACATAAGGTTCCAGCATCTGCAGTTCCTTGCGTCTCTCAATTGCAATATGACGATAGGGCGGCACGGTAGCGCAGCGGTAGAGTTGTTGCTTTACAGCGAATGCAGCGCTGGAGACTCAGGTTCGATCCTGACTACGGGTGCTGCACTGTAAGGAGTTTGTACGTTCTCCCCGTGACCTGCGTGGGTTTTCTCCGAGATCTTCGGTTTCCTCCCACACTCCAAAGACGTACAGGTATGTAGGTTAATTGGCTGGGTAAATGTAAAAAATGTCCCTAGTGGATGTAGGATAGTGTTAATGTACGGGGATCGCTGGGCGGCACGGACTTAGAGGGCCGAAAAGGCCTGTTTCCGGCTGTATATATATGATATGATATGATACTCAAGACACCTCCAAATTCTTCAGACCGAGGCTGAAACTGGAGGCCTGGAGAAAATCAGCATGGTCACATGGAGAGCGTACAAACTCCACACAGACAGCACCTGTCGTCAAGATCGGGCCCGGGTCTCTGGCGCTGAACGGCAACAACTCTACCACTATGTCGCCCTTCCACGTTCTCCGGAGATGCTGCCTAACCCTATGCTGGCTGAGATACTCCAGCACCCTGTGTCTTTTTTCTTAAATAAGTTCCTTATTTCTCGGTGAAAGCAGCAGATGTATTAAAACTAGCTCGGTCTAGCCAAGGACAAAGAGTTGTCCAACCTGGCCCAACCTGCTCCCAACAACAAATCCATGATAACCAACAAAGCATAAAATATGTCAGACTGTAAATTCCCCCCCCCCCCCCCCCCCCCACCTCACCTTAAACCTATGTCCTCTGGTTCTTGATTCTCCTACTCTGGGCAAGATAATTTGTGTCTACCCGATCTATTCCTCTCATGAAATATGAAGGAGGGTCCGATCCAAAATGTGGTCTGACAGTCTGAAGAAGGGAACAGGTTTGAAACGTCACCAGTCCATTCCCTCCACAAATGCCTCCTGACCCATTGAACTACTCCAACTTTTTCCGTTTCGCTCAAACCATGAAACCCGTCAGATTGTCTGACCGGTTGATGGCCAGATACAGGTGTGTATATATGCCAGGGCGATCGTGCAAACTCCACACAGACAGAATCCCGAGGTCAGGATCGAACCCAGACCTCCGGCGCTGTGAGGCAGCAGCTCCACCAGCTGCGCCAACCTCCTCTCCGATGACTGAGATAGAAAGCCAAGTGTTGTTTCACTTGGCAACGTCCTTTGGAGTAGACGCCACACTCTATCCAAAGAAAGGATTGAAGAATAGGGTAACCATGTCACTGTGAAGAATAGGATAACCATCTGTCACAACGGTAAAACACATTTGGACAGCTACAGGAATAGGATGGGTTTAGAGGGATATGGGAAAACACAGGCAGGTGGGACTAGTGTAGATGGGACATGTCGGTCGGCATGGGCCAGTTGGGCCGAAGGGCCTGTTTCCATGCTGTATGACTCTATGTACAGCACTTTGGTCAACGTGGGTTGTTTTTAAATGTGCTATACAAATAAAATTGACTTGACTTGACTTGACTTGACTATGACTCTATTAGGTTTAGGAACAGCCCCATTGACGGCATTTTCACGCCGTGGAAAGTTCATTGGTACTGAAAGCCTCCTTGCTGACATCAATGGCACAGCAAGGCACGCTGGCACAGCGGCAGAGTTGCTGCCTTGTAGCGCCAGAGGCCCGGGTTCAATCCTCACTACAAGTGCTGTCTGTATGGAGTTTGTACGTTCCCCCTGTGACCGCGTGGGTTTCCCCCGGGTGCTCCGGTTTCCTCCCACTCTCTAAAGACGTGCGGGTTTGTAGGTTAATTGGCTTTGGTAACATTGCAAGTTGTCCCGAGTGTGTAGGATAGTGCCAGTGAGCAGGGTCGGCGCGGGCCCCTGGGACGAAGGTCCTGGTTTCCCGCGCTGTATCTCTGAAGTCCAAGGCGAAAGGTGATTGCACTCACTTGATTAACGACTTGCATTGGCACCGGGCTCTTCATCAGCAATGGGGACCTTCTCATATTTGCCGTGACCAGTTACCACAAACTTGTACTTTGTACTTGATGGCTGATTCAAAGGTAAAGGAAACAACGGGGTTATTTTTCTTGCACTCCATATTGTGGAATTACATATAATTACACAAAAATATTCGCTACTGAGATTTAAATAGTTTCAGAATTATGATTTTTTCCCACCAATAATAAATCTATGTGATGAGAATTCTAACAGCAGCACAGTGGCGCAGCGGGTAGAACCGCTGCCTCACAGCGCCACGAACCCAGGTTCAATCCTGACCTCGGGCACTCTCTGTACGGAGTTTGCACGTTCTCCCTGCGACCGTGCGGGTTTTCTCCGGGTGCTCCAGTTTCCTCCCACACCCCAAAGACGTGCACATTGTAGGTTAATTGGCCCTCTGTAAATTGCCCTCCCGATACCATTCTACTTGAGTTTGAGTAGATGGTATTTGCGGTGTAGCATTATCTGATCTGTTTGGATAGCATGCAAATCAAAGCTTTTCACCGTACCGCAGTAGATGTGACAATAATAAACCTAAACCTAACTGTGGGTGTGAATGAGAAAGTGGAACAACATAGAACTGGTGTGAAAGGGTGGATTGATGGTTGGTGTGGACTCGATGGGCTGAAGGGCCTGTTTCCACAGATAGACACAAAACTGGAGTAACTCAGGCAGCTTGTCTAAAGAAAATGGATAGGTGACGTGTTGGGAAAGGACACTTTGCAAACTGATTGTAGGGGTGGGGGGAGGGAGGGGGAGAAAACTTTGTTTGTAGGGGATTGTAGGGGGCTTGTTTCTATGCTGTATATTCCAATCCAAGCATATTATGGTTAAAATTATAACTTCACTGCACAATTCCCATGAAAGCCATAGAAATTTGAGGTGATTTGGGAAATCACGTTGCAGCATTTAGCAGAGGTGAGTTAATGGCAGTTTTGCAATGAGGTGGTACATTGATCATGGATCTTGGAGCAGCCACATTGATGCCATTTGTTTGTGAGTTTGCCATTGCCATCAGTTAACAGATGATAATCTACTGGTCAGGTATGATTCTCACCAAAAATGTATTTGCATCAGAGTTAGTTCCACTCAAAGGAGATTTTAGAACTTTTAGCTCGTACGTTTGAATAAATTTTTTAATAAATCTGTTTTCAGAGGTAAATTAATTAAAGAAGTTGCAACTCATGATTAACATCCATTTTTGGACCTTCTACAAATCAGGGATTGAACATTAAGTAGCTTAGCTCTGGACTGTGGAATTCTCTGCAACAGAAGGCAGTGGAGGACAATTCACTGGATGTTTCCAAGAGAGAGTTAGATTTAGCTCTTAGAATCAAGGGATATGGTGGAAAAAGCAGGGGCGGGGTACTGATTTTAGATGATCAGCCATGATCATATTGAATGGTGGTGCTGGCTCGAAGGGCCGAATGGCCTACTCCTGCACCTATTTTCTATGTTTCTATGACTGTGATTGAAGGCTTGTTAAATGCACTGCTAGATATTGAGGGCGCATATCAGATGCAACCGGAATTGTGGTTGAGTTTACCCGCAGAGAACCGGGTTCAATCCTGACCTCGGGTGCTGCTTGTGTGGAGTTTGCACGTTCTCCCTGTGACCGCAAGGGTTTCCTCCGGGTGCTCTGGTTTCATCCCACATCGCAAAGACGTGCGGGTTTGTAGGCTAATCTGTAAAATTGTCCCTCCTGTGCAGAGCACTGATGAGAAAGTGGGATAACGCAGAACGAGTGTGAATGGTGGATCGATGGTCGGATGGACGCGGATGGACGCGGGCTTTTTTCCGAGCTGTATCTCTCAACGCAACTCAACTCCCAAAATAAGGCAATAGTTTACTCACCTTTCCAGCATTTGGTAATTTGTTGAATGAAGGGGAATCAGATTTGTTTTCCCAAATATTCTTCTTGCTCCTCACATCCCCGGGCTTAATCTCCTAGAGAAATACAAATGAACGATACAATATGAATTGTGACAATCTGAAATGGTCAGCGTGGACTCACTGGGCCAAAGGGCCTGTATCTATGCAGTGTCACCCTCTGAGTCTTTGACTTTCTGAAATGCCATGGCAAACAGGCGTCTAATTCTGTTATGGAAGGGGAGAAATAGCTCAGACACATTTATATGAAAGGCATTGTGCTCTGTTTTGAAGAGTTACTCAAGATCCATCGGTTAGAAAATCCTTTGGACTTTACTTTTAGGTTTTAGAGGTACAGCGCAGAAACAGGCCCTTTGGCCCACCAGGTCCGCACCGCCCAGCGATCCCTGCACACTATCGCTACCCTACACACATTAGGGACAATTTACAATTTCACTGACGCAAGTTAATCTACAAACCTATACATCTTTAGAGTGTGGGAGGAAACCCACGCAGGTCACAGGGAGAATGTACAAACTCCGTACAGACAGCAGCCTCAGTGAGGATCGAACCCGGGTCTCTGGCGCTGTAAGACAGCAACTCTACCGCTGCGCCGCTATTCCGCCCATGGGTGGGAACCCCACTTCAGAAATGTTCACGGAGTTTAACTGCTGACAGATCCAATATATTCTTGCACATTCATGCATTCAGAATATAGAAAACACTTAACAAAACTCATACCATGATACCTATTGCAGACATATCACACGCATATAAACATGTCACGTCAAACAACATGACAGTTGATATTTTGCTTTAAAGCTCGTTGAAGTAACGAATCGTTAAAACGCTCTACATTATGGACATTATTCAGTCTAAATAAAGCTACTTCACTGACACTTCAAGTTTTACTTTTCGAAGTTGGGCAACAAAAGAAAGGAAAGCAAAAATGACTCAGATTAATCCAGCACGATTTGGAGGTTTTGATGGAGATCATTTCCTCTGGGATGTGGGTGGCACGGTGGCGCAGCGGTAGTATTGCTGCTCTGCAGCACCAGAGACCTGGGTTCGATCCTGACTACGGGTGCTGTCTATATGGAGTCTGCACGTTCTCCCCATGACTGCATAGGTTTTCCCCGGGTGCTCTGGTTTCCTCCCACATCCCAAAGACGTACAGGTTTTGTTGGTTACTTGGTTTTGGTAAGAGTTGTAAATTGCCCTGCGTGTGTAGGAGAGTGCTAGTGTACAGGGTGATGGCTGGTTGGCACAGACTTGGTGGGTCGAAGGACCTGTTTCTGCACTGTATCTCTAAACTAAACTAATGACAAACATAACAATTCATCCACTGGGATTCGGTCCTGATTTTTTATACAGCAAACAAACTATATTTGCAAGAGTCAGCACTGACATGGCGAACTCCAGGAATGTCACAGGGAGTCAGAAAGATCAGATTCCAAATCTAATCTAATACACTTGTTGGAATAAGAAATGCAAGTTACTCTTGACAACTGTCTCTCTGGCTTCAAGGGCAGCTATTTATGGAACACGAGCAAAGCACAAAGTGCTGGAGGAACTCAGCGGGTCAGGCAGCATCTGTGTGGAGGGAATGGAATGAGGACTTGTCGGGACGGGGACCCTTCTCCATACTGATAGAGTAGAGAGGAGAAAGGTGGAAGAGAGGGGGGGGGGGGAGTGGTGGGACAAGGTCTGGCAAGTGATAGGTGGGTACAGCTGAGGGTGGGGGCGAGGGAGAGGTTTGCTTGGGAGATGGGTGGACAAAGGCAAGAGATGAAAAGGAGCCAAAAGGAGCCTGGGAAGAGAAGAGAAGTGAAACATAAAGCTGGAGGGAGGGAGATAGGTGGAAAGAGATAGGGTGGGAGGTTAAGAGGTGAAAGGAGCTGGTTAGTGAGAGAAATGGGAGCACACCAGAGTGGGATGGGACCAGGAGTGTGGGGGGGGGGGGGGGGGGGGGGGGGGTTGTGGAGGATATTACTTAAAATTGGGTAAATTCAAAGTTATTAGGGTCGGACTTTGTCTCACTCCCACCTCTCTTTAGTTTAGAGATACAGTATGGAAACAGGTCCTTCTGCCCATAGAGTGCGTGATTACCACAATCACCCGTACACTAGTTCTAACCTACACCCCAGGGACGAGTTACAGAAACCATTTAACCTACACATCCGCACGTCTTTGAAATGCGGGAGGAAACCGGAGAGCCCGGAGAAAACCCACGTGGCCACAGGGAGGATGTACAAACTCCGTACAGACAGCGCCCGTGGTCAGGATTGAATTCGGGAGTCTGGCACTGTAAGGTCGCAACTCTACCAATGTGCCACTGTGTCTTTTCCAACTTTCTATTCCCTACTACAACCAGCCTGATGAAGTGTCCCGACCCGAAACATCGCCTATCCGTTCCCTCCACAGATGCTGCCTGACCCGCGAAGTTACTCAAGCACTTTTTGCTCAGGATTCCAGCCTCGTGCAGTTAGTTCCTTGTATCTCCATCGAACCTGCCTTGGTAGTTCACCTGCAGTCAGTATTCATGGCCAGCAGGGGGTGGTGTTGTCCCACAGCCACATACCAGGCTCTCTCACACTCTGTGTGGGGTGGTTTTCACTGGGAACACTTCCAGCTTGAATAGCTCACCACAACATCCTGTGCTGCCTCAAAGGGTGATTTTCAATGAACCTCATCTTTTTGACTCGGGTCATCGAGTCTTCCAAAACTGAAAATTATGTTGTGGGTTTGCTTTTGGAAGCAAGATATTTTGCACTTTTAATTGCACAATGTAACATTCTCACTTTGATATTTTTAAATAATTTATGACCATCTGGTGATGAGATGACTGTGTGTGTGTGTGTGTGTGTGTGTGTGTGTGTGTGTGTGTGTGTGTGTGTGTGTGTGTGTGTGTGTGTGCCTGTGCCTGTGTGTGTGTGTGTGCGTGTGTGCGTGTGTGGGTGCGTGTGTGTGTGTGTCTGTGTGTGTGTGCTTTTGTCTGTGTGCCTGTGTGTGTGTGTGTGCGCGTGTGTGTGTGTGTGTGTGTGTGAGAGTGTTGTGTGTGTGTGTGCATGTAAGACAGGAGGGGAGAGGAAGAGAGAAAGAGAGAGAGAGAGGAGAGAGAGAGAGAGAGAGAGAGAGAGAGAGTCTGTGTGTGAGAGACCAAGAGAGTGTGCTTTGTATGCATGAGAGGGAGAGACTAAGTTTTGTGTGTGTGTCAGAATATGGTCTGTGTTCTGATTGTACGTGTGTGTGTGTGTCATAAGGTCATAAGTGATAGGAGTAGAATTAGGCCATTCGACCCATCAAGTCTACTCTCCCATTCAATCATGGCTGATCAATCTCTCCCTCCTAACCCCATTCTCCTGCCTTCTCCCCATAACCTCTGAATCCTGCACTAATCAAAAACCTCTGCCTTAAAAAATATCCACTGACGGCCTCTACAGCCTTCTGTGGCAAAGAATTCCACAGATTCCACCATCTTCTGACTAAAGAAATTTCTCCTCATCTCCTTGCTAAAAGAATGTCCTTTAATTTCTAAGTCTATGACTTCCCGTCCTAGACTCTCCCACTAGTGGAAACATCCTCTCCACATTCACTCTATCCAAGCCTTTCACCATTCTGTACATTTCAATGAGGTGTGCGTGTTTGTTTGTGTGTGTGAGCATTTGTGCCTGTGTGAGAGAGTGTGTTGTGTTGTGCGTGAGAGAGAGAGAGAGAGAGAGAGAGAGAGAGAGAGGAGAGAGAGAGAGAGAGAGAGGAGGAGAGAGAGAGAGAGAGAGTGTGTGTTGTATATATGAGAGGGAATGAGAGACTATGTTTTGTTGTGTGAGACAGAGAATGTGTCCTGTGTGCTGATTATATGTGTGTGTGTGTGTGTGTGTGTGTGTGTGAATATATATGGGATGCAGCCAATGTGCTATTTCATTAATAATCTTGAAAGTGCAAGTCACAAACCTAAATGAGAGCAATATTGGTAATTATTAGAGCTCCTACGTACACGAGTTCAATGTTATGGCTTTCACAAAGACCCACAAATACTGATGAATTTCAAAGTGGGGAATGTAATTAGTTGCTTGTGCCAGGTTTATTAAAGCTGAGAATCCACACAGAGCAGTCTCCCCACCATTCACTCCATCTACACTTCACGCTGCCTCGGAAACGCAGTCAATGTAATCAAAGACTTGTCCCCATCCCGGTCCATTCCTTCTTCTCACTGAGGATAGGGATATGGACCAAACATGGGCAAATGGGGCTAGCTTAGATGGGACATCTTGGTCGGCAGGGATGAGTTGGGCCGAAGGGACTGTTTCCACGCTGCACGGCTCTATGATTCTATGATCTATATTAGATTGTCAGCCGAGAATAAGGCAGACCTTGCAATTTTGGTTTTAATTTTAAAGATCTAGCATGGAAACAGGCCTTTCAGCCCAATAGGTCCATCGATCACCCTTTCACACCAGTTCCCACTTTATCCCACTTTCCGCATCCACTCCCTACACGCATGGGGCAATTTACAGAGAGCCCATTAACCGACAAACCTGCAGGTTTTTGGGAACGTGGTAAACTCCACACAGACAGCATTGGAGATCAGAATCGAACCGGGTCTCCAGTGGACCAACACACTAGCCAAAAACAGTTCACGCACAAACCCCCCACCCCCCCTCATCCAAATCCACCTATCACTTGCCAATCTATGTCCCCCGCCCCCCATCACTTTTCCAGCTTTCCTCTGCCCTTCGTCGAAGGGTCTGAAGAAGCATCTCAAATTAAAACATAGCCTATCGTTTTTTCTCCAGAGATGCTGCCTGGTCCCACTGAATTACTCTAGAATGCTACTTGATTGAGAAAATGAGGGGAAATAGTGGTAAAAGTCTTTTCCTTGCCCCCTGCCACAAATAATATTCTGTGCGTCCCTCTCTCACACAGTCTCTCTCGCTCCCTCTCTCATGCTCTCTATCTCACTCGCACTCTCTCAATTGCACACCCTCTCTCGCACACCCTCTCTCGTGCTGTCGCACACTTTCTTGCGCTCTTGCACTTTCTCTGACACTCTCTCTCGCACACTTTCTCTCGCACTCTCCCCTACTCCCTCTCTCATTCTCTCTCTCTCTCTCTCTCTCTCTCTCTCCCTCTCTCTCTCTCTCTCTCTCTCTCTCTCTCTCTCTCTCTCTCATTCTCTCTCTCATTCTCTCTCTCTCTCTCTCTCTCTCTCTCTCTCTCTCTCTCTCATTCTCTCTCTCTCTCTCATTCTCTCTCTCTCTCTCTCTCTCTCTCTCTCTCTCTCTCTCTCTCTCTCTCTCTCTCTCTCTCTCTCTCTCTCTCTCTCTCTCTCTCTCTCTCTCTCTCTCTCTCTCTCTCTCTCTCTCTCTCTCTGTCTCTCTCTCTCTCTCTCTCTCTCTCTCTCTCTCTCTCTCTCTCTCTCTCTCTATCTCTACCACCCCCCCCACATCTCTCTCTCTCTCTCTCTGACTCTCCCCTACAATAATCTTACTATTAATTTTCTTCACTTTTATAACGTGAATCATGATGGGTGATCACAACTCACGGGGGGGTTCAACTAGAAACACCTACAAACTGAGCCAGAAAATCCCCAAAGAATTGAAGACTGAGGAAGGACCTGCAGTGCTGTTGAATAGAATGTCCTCGGGGTATACCACAGCAAAAACCCCAGGAAACCTGAATGAATAGAAAGGAATGCACGCTCAACTCCAGTGTGGTCGTGTCTCTGCGATTACATTCGTCACACATGCCAAACTGGCCATCTTTCAACAAGCCTTGCAGTTACAAGACCTCGAGACAATTACCTTCAGAGGAGCCAGTGTAGAGGAGATTTAAGAAAAGGCACAGAAGCTATGTAGCAGAGCAGGGGTTAATCAGAGCCAAAGGCAAAGTAAATCCAAGAGTTTGGAGAGAGCCTGAAGAGAAGAAAAAGAATGAATAGATACAGGATGAAATAAAATATTGTTTTTGTTCTATAGATTTAAGACCTCTAAATTGAACAGAAAAAATTGCTTCCTTTTTTTTGCAAATCGATGAAAGAAATTCATTTAGTTTAGTTGAGGTCAGAGATACAGCATGGGAACAGGCCCTTCGGCCCACCGAGTCTGTGTCGACCAACGATCAACCATACACTCTCATATACGCTCCATATTTCAGTCTGAAGAAGGGTTCCGACCCAAAACGTCACTTTTTCCTTTTCTCCAAGGATAGACAATAGACAATAGGTGCAGGAGGAGGCCATTCAGCCCTTCGAGCCATTCAATGTGATCATGGCTGATCATTCTCAATCAGTACCCCGTTCCTGCCTTCTCCCCATACCCCCTGACTCCGCTATCCTTAAGAGCTCTATCTAGCTCTCTCTTGAATGCATTCAGAGAATTGGCCTCCACTGGCCTTCTGAGGCAGAGAATTCCCCGGTTACTCAACTCTCTGACTGAAAAAGTTTTTCCTCATCTCAGTTCTAAATGGCCTACCCCTTATTCTTAAACTGTGGCCCCTTGTTCTGGACTCCCCAAACATTGGGAACATGTTTCCTGCCTCTAACGTGTCCAACCCCTTAATAGATGCTGCCTGACCCACTGAGTCACTCCAGCGTTTTGTGTCTATCAGCCGTATATCCTACACATGGGGGCCAGTGTACAGAAGCCAATTAACCTACAAACCTGCACGTCTTTGGGATGTGGGAGGAAAACTGGAGCACCCGGAGAAAACTCACACAGTCGCAGGGAGAACGTGCAAACTCCGTACAGACGGCACCCGTGGTCAGGATCGCACCGGGTTTCTGGCGCTGTGAGGCAACAACTCAACCCACTGCGCCACAGTGCTGCCCATTATAATACCAATATTAAAATAATGCAACTTTAAATTTTTTTTAATGAATAGATCTTTACCAGCACTTGACACTTTTGGTGCATCAGAGTTCTGAACGGCTTCTAATAAAGGCAAATTAACCATCAGTTTATGTTGTATGAGCTACAATATCACTTGCACTTTAAAAAAAAAATTAACATTAATTTCCATTTAAAACATGCTCGAAGCACATGAGAATAGGGTCAATACAAAAAATGTGATGCACAATCAAATCTGCACCATGCAAGAATGAACTCAGTGGTGGAGTTGCTGCCGTACAACACCAGAGACCCTGGTTTGATCCCGACTACATGTGCTCTCTGTGCGGAGTTTGTATGTTCTTCCCCGTGACCGCGTGGGTTTTCTCCGGGCGCCCCGGTTTCCCTCCCACACTCCAAAGATGTACAGGTTTGTAGGTTAATTGGCTCCGATAAAAATTGTAAATTGTTTTTCAGTCAGAGAGTTGTGAATCTGTGGAATTCTCTGCCTCAGAAGGCAGTGGAGGCCAATTCTCTGAATGCATTCAAGAGAGAGCTGGATAGAGCTCTTAAGGATAGCGGAGTCAGGGGGTATGGGGAGAAGGCAGGAACGGGGTACTGATTGAGAATGATCAGCCATGATCACATTGAATGGCGGTGCTGGCTCAAAGGGCCGAATGGCCTCCTCCTGCACCTATTGTCTTTTGTCTTTTGTCTATTGTACGTATTGTGTAGGATAGTACTAGAGCACGGGGTGATCCCTGGTCAGCGCGGACTCGTTGGAACGAAGGGCCTGTTTCTGTGCTGTTTGTCTAAATTAAACTAAACTAAATTAAAGTTAGTGAGAGATTAGGGAGAGTGTAACGAGTTTTACTTACAGCGGGCTTGGACGGGCTGCACTTGACACTGGTCTCCGGGGTCTTGGTCACCCACTGTGTGATAAGGTCACAAACACCAACTTTTAACCCATCAGTATCCTGGATAAAGATCAATAACATTGGAAAGAGAAGACGCCTTTATTACTGAAACACGACAGGATGATCTTCACCCACATAACAATCTTCTGTCTTGGATTTTGAATTGCAGGAATTGTTTCTTCTTTTTAGAGATACACCTGGAAAGGCTTTTTACTGCTCGTAAGAAAAGACGCCAAAGGCTGGACCGGCTCGGTGGCCTCTCTTGAGAAAAGGAATAGGTGGCGTTTTGGGTCAAGACCTCGGTTCAGACTAAAGGTCACGGGGAGAGAGAAACTAGAGGTATGAAAAGGTACGAAGAACAAATGAATGAAAGGACAAATCAAAGCCTGCAACGATGAGAAAGGGATGATGGAGCCCACAATGACCCCCCTCTTTTCCGGCTCTCTTCTCATCTCTTCAATTCCTTTCGAATCTCGCATTGTCTTTTCACGTCTAGCCTTTGTCCACCCATCTGTCTATCAAACCACCCCTCACTTGGATCCACCTAACCACTCGCCAGATTTGGTCCCGCCCGTCCTCTCTCCCAGCTTTCTCTCCGCTCCTCCACCCCGATCAGTCTGAAGAAGGGTCCCGACCAGAAACGCCACCTATCCTCGTTCAACACAGATGCTGCCTGACCGGCCGAGTTACTCCAGCACTTTGTGTCTTTTCTTGCCAGGTTAGTGCGGTGCATTTTATGGAGTCACTCCACAGATGCAGCATTTTATGCTGCTACCTCGGCACTAGGAGGAGAGAGTGTGTGTTTGGGTGGTCGTTGGCATTTCCCAATTTGTCTGGGAGTACATGAATGTTATTGGAGATGTAGGTATCCAGACGTGTGCACAGTGTTTCATTGAGCTGTGCCGTTTGGAAGGAGGAAAGGCTCCAGGGAGTCCCTTGCTACCTGATACTCAACCTGTAGCCTACTCCGAGAACCCGAGCATTTGTGTGGTTTGAACAAAGCACAAAGGGCCGGAAGAACTCAGTAGGTCAGGCTGCAGCTGTGGAGTAAATGGGCAGGTGACCTTTCAGGTCGGGATCCTTCTTCGGACATCATCAGTTTCAATATTGCAAAAACCAGGAGCACTCGGAGAGTTTAGTTTAGAGATACAGCGCGGAAACAGGCCCTTCGGCCCACCGAGTCCACGCCGACCAGCGATCACCCCGTACACTTGTTCTATCCTACACACTGGGGACAATTTACAGAAGCCAATTAACCTACAAACCTGCACGTCGTTGGAGGAAACCGGAGCACCCGGAGAAAACCCACGTGGTCACAGTGAGAAAGTACAAACTCCGTACAGACAGCACCCGAAGTCAGGATTGAACCCGCATCTCTGGCGCTGAAAGGCAGCAACTCTACCGCTGTGCCACCGTGCTGCCTCTGACTTGCTTTCAAACAATTCACTTGAAGTTTAAAAATGCTTGCATCTATTCCTTGGCTAGACATGACATGCCTGCAGGTTTGTTTGACTGACTTCTGGCGATGATGTATGTTTTTGAAAATGTGGATATTGTTTCCCCATTTCCCATTGATCTGCAGGTTTGCCATTCCCATTCACAGCAGCTTTCCACGATGGTTTGTTGAAAAGAGGGCAGCACAGTGGCGTGGCTGGTCGAGCCACTGCCTCTCAGCGCCAGAGACCCGCGTTCGAGTCTGACCTCGGGTGCTGTCTGTGTGGAGTTTGCACGTTCTCCCGGCAATCTCATGGGTTTCCTCCGGGTGCTCCGGTTGAGTATCAGGTATCAAGGGACTCCCTGGAGCCTTTCCACCATCCAAACGACACAGCTCAATGAAACACTGTGCACAGGTCTGGATACCTACATCTCCAATAATATTCACCTAGTTCAGGACAAAGCAGCCCATTGAATTGGGACTCCCAACGTCCACACAAAATATACTCTCCTTCAGACTGAAGAAGGGTTCCGAGCCGAAACGTCACCTCTCCATTTTCTCCAGAGATGCTGCCAAACCCGTTGAGTTTCTCCGGCACGTTGCGTCCATCTTTGGTATAAACCAGCATTTGTAGTTCCTTTTTATTACATCTAAACTAAACCAAATCCGATTGGAGAGTCGGCAGGAGATTGGAAAGACAGATCAGCCATGATTGGATGACGGAGCAGACTTGATGGGCCAAATAGCCTAATTCTGATCCTATAACTCATGAACTTATGAAGTAGTCTGCAGCTTCAGGAGATGGCAGCTGACAAAGTATTAGATTCTCAACGTTAAAACAAGTCAGGTACATTTTCTTGATTACAGTCTAATAACTGCGAAAAAATTAATACTTAAATTTTGGAAAAACCAATAACCCCCACAATTAAAATGTGGACTACGGAAATGACAGAGACCCTGCATTTGGAAAAAATAAGATTTGCCTTAATTGACAAACCTGAGTTATTTTTTAAAATATGGTCTCCATTTATTGAATTTTTAGAAAAGTAAATGGGTTTGGCACAGGACTAAAATAAAAATTTAAAATTAAAAGTTGAAACTTGAGTTAGGGGTTGGATGTACAACTGTGGTTATTGTCTCCCGGATCTATCCCTTTAATTTTTATAGTTATATCTTTTTTTTAATCCTCTTATTCTCTCTTCCCAATAGTTTATAGTTTTTTTTTTGTTTTTTTTTTCTTCCTTTCTTCTTTATTTTTTTATTTTCTCTCTTTAAAATTTTTTTAATTGAAGCTATGTAAGAACTCTGTAACAAATGTGTCTTTTATTTCTATTTGTACATATGCTTTTCAAAAAAAAAAAAAAAAAAAAAAAAAAAGATTCTCAACGTTAAAATGGAAGGTTGGACGAGTGCCACTGAAATGATAGCGCGGCACAGTAGAATTGTTGCCTTAAAGCTCCAGGCTCGATCCCGACTGCGGGCACTGTCTGTACGGAGTTTGTACGTTCTCCTTGTGACCGCGTGGGTTTTCTCCGGGTGCTCCAGTTTCTTCACACACTCAAAAGATGTAGAGGTTTGTAGGTTAAATGGCTTTGTTAAAATTGTAAATTGTCCCTTGTGTGTGGGATAGTGCTAGTGCACGGGGTGGTTGGCGCTGGTTGGCGCGGATTTGGTTTCTATGCTGTTTCTCTAGAGTCTGTCTAAAGGTTGGGTTTACGTCAGGCCAGGGGTTGGGGGGGGGGTGTGGTGGGGGGGGGGGGGGGGGGGTGGGGGGTCTGTGTGCACTTAGGAATAATGTTCTCAAGTGGCACCGCAGTGGTAGGAGTGACCCCTCACCTTGCATGGTGTCCCTCGGGTACCTGCGTTACTCGCCGGTTCGCCAGTCTCCCACAGGCTCTTCATGGTGGCCACATCCTCCGACAGGTTCGGGATGTCCAGAGACGAGTGCCGCTGTGACTTCGTCGTGCTCTGCACCAGCGTGCGTGCGAGCGAGAAGCAGAAAGAAGGGGAACGCGAAGGAGAAAGAAGAGGAAAAGAGGAAGACAAGGGAAAGCAAAATTAACAACTGTCGATAAACATGCAACCACTTGCTGGCAAAACACTGAGGTAACATGAGGTGGATAGTAGACAGGGTAAATAGGGTAAACGCACAAATGTATTTTTCCTGGACAAAGACACAAAGTACTCAGCGGGTCTGGCAACATCTCTGGAGAACATGGATAGGTGACGTTTCACAGAGTGCTGGAGTTACTCAGCAGGTCAGACAGCATCTCTGGAGAACATGGATAGGTGAAGTTTCACAGAGTGCTGGAGTTACTCAGTGGGTCAGGCAGCATCTCTGGAGAACATGGATAGGTGACGTTTTGGGTCGGGACCCTTCCTCAAAGTTCTGGCTTCTCTAACCTGGGTAAGGGTATCAAAAACTAGAGGACATACATAGGTTTAAGGTTTAATAGGAACCTGAGCAACTTTTTCACATAGGGTTTGGTGGGTGTATAGAACGAGTTGCCAGAGGAGGTAGTTGAGGCAGGTACTATAACAGCATTTAAAAGACACTCTAAAGGTACATGGATAGGACGGGTTTAGAGGGATATGGGCCAAATGCAGGCAGGTGGGACTGGTGTAGATGGGGCATGTTGGTCGGCGTGGGCAAGTTGGGCCATAGGGCCTGTTTCCACGCTGTATGACTCTATTACTCTGTTAGGTTTGAGGAACAGCCGTATTGGCAGCATTTTAACACCATGTTTTCGTGCTGTATGGCTCCATGACCCGAAATGTCACTTATCCATGTTCTCCAGAGATGCTGGCTGACCCACTGAGTAACTCCAGCACTCTGTGAAACGACACTTATCCATGTTCTCCAGAGATGCTGGCTGACCCACTGAGTAACTCCAGCACTCTGTGAAACATCACCTATCCATGTTCTCCAGAGATGCTGGCTGACCCGTTGAGTTACTCCAGTACTCTGTGAAACGTCACTTATCCATGTTCTCCAGAGATGCTGGCTGACCCACTGAGTAACTCCAGCACTCTGTGAAACGTCACCTATCCATGTTCTCCAGAGATGCTGGCTGACCCGTTGAGTTACTCCAGTACTTTGTGTCCTTTAAGGTTTAGAGGGATATGGGCCAAACGTGAGCAAATGGGACAAGCTTAGATGGGACATCTTGGTTGGCATTGGCAAGTTGGTGTGAAGGGCCTGTGTCCATGCTGTACAGTGCATGACTCAAATGGATAATATTGATTTCACTCAAGTTCTGGGTTCAAGGAGAATCTGTGGCTAAAACCTGTGAGTTTAGTGATTTTATGGCAGATCATCGTAAAAGGTAAAGGGCGGGGTAAATTTAATACTTAATAAAGTATACGTAAAATGTGAGATGTTCCTCTTTGAAAAAGAGAAATGAAAGGCAATAATGTATTAGTAATGCAGAAACAGCTGTGGCATTTTCCATGAGCACGTTTCACCATTAATTCCCTCCCGTCCTATCTTACAACACTGACCACACTTTCAAATAGCCTATACTCGCTGTGAAAAGCAGAGGGAAGTGCAGAGGTCAAGAAGGGCTTGAACATCCTGTTTAGCTTTCTCTAACCATTTCCCATGAGTCGACCTCAACACCTATCCACTCACACAGTGAGAGCTAAGTCAGGACTTGAAGCCTGATGTGCGTGGGGTGGAGGAGAGATTTGGGATGCAGTGATGTGTTGGTTCAAGGTTGAATGAAAAGTTGTTTCAAGTCTGGATAAATTATTAGCAGGATTTAACAGCTCTTACATCATTATTTCTATAGATGCACCGGAGAAAGCATTTTATCGGGATGCCTCACAGCATGGTTTGGGAACAGCTCCACCCAGGACCGCAAGCAATTGCTCTGAATTGTGGACGCAGCCCGGACCATCACACAATGCAACCTCCCTTCCATCGACTCCATCTACACTTCACGCTGCCTCGGCAAGGCCACCAGCATAACCAAGGACCAGTCGTAACCAACCACTCCCACTTCTCCCCTCTCCAATCAGGCAAGAAGTACAAAAGTGTGAACACGCATACCTGCAGTTTCAGAGACAGTTTCTTCCCAGCTGTTATCAGGCAACTGAACCATTCTCTCACCAACTAGAGCTACCATCTGCCTCGCTCGAGACCCTCGGATTATCTTTGATCGGACTTTACTGGACTTCATCTTGCACTGAAAGTTATTCCCTCCATCATGTATCCATGCACTGTGGACGGCTTGATTGTAATCATGCATTGTCTTTCCGCTGACTGGTTAGCACGCAACAAAAGCGTTTCACTGCGCCTTGGTACATGCGACAATAAACTAAGCCAAACTAAACTAAACTAAACTATTAACATCCCCGGACCAGCCAAGGTTGGTTGGAAAGGCCAATGAAACAATTCAAGAGTATTCAACTGTTAGATGTACCGAAGCAGAACAATCAAATTCTTACTTGCAGCAGCATAACAGGTCTGCAAACACAGTGCCACATAGATAACCACAATAAACTAACGAGTAAAGTGCAATTAATAAGAAAACACAAATGAAGGCCAAATGAAGGCAAGCCAAAATGAAGGCCCAAAGTTCCTAGTCCCGATCCATCTTTCATTCCCGAATGACAAAGATAGGATAAAAGAATAAAACTCAGAGAATAAACAGCAAAACACAACGCGCTGGAGGAACTCAGCAGGTCAAGGCAGCGTGTATGACGGGGACTGGACGAGACGTGACGGTTCCGGATCATTCTTCAGACTGTTCACCTCAACTATTCCCAAGCAGCCAATCCCCACTTTCCCAACAAGTCTGGAGATGGATCCTGTCCCGAAATGTCACCTGTCCATTACCTCCACGGATGCTGCCCGACCCATTGAGTTCCACGAACTCGTGTTTCCCTCAAGATTCCAGCATCTGCAGTTTCTTGCATCCGCGGAAGAAACAGCAAGGTGTACAGTATGTCTAACTGGGATTATTACACTCCTCGATCAGATGTTACTGGACTTATAACTCCTTATAACTCCTTATAAGATGTTATAACTCCTCGATCAGATGTTACTGGACTTTTACCTTGCTTAAATGCTATTCACGTTATTCCTTGTATTATGTACCTGTACGCTGTTGCCGGATCGATTGTAATCATGTACAGTCTTTCCGCTGACCGGTTGGCACACAACAAAAGCTTTTCACTGTACATCGGTACACGTGACAATAAACTCAACTCAAAACTCGAAAGCTCAATACCCAAATGCAACTTGAGAGAAAATGAATCAGATTACCTCAATAGCATTGGTATACTGTTCCAACCGATCATCGATCTTTGATATGTTCGTGATGGGTTGGCTCTTCTTAACGCTGTTGCTGTCGTTGAAAAAAATTGATTAAAAAAACCCCCACAAAATTTGCAAAAAGAAGCAATTTTTAAAAGTAACACAATCATATGGAAACATCAGAAGAGGAACCATTATTTTCCAGCTGTCATCCTCTTAGTTTGTTAACATGTTGGACTGTTGCTGTGGGTGAATGGAAACTGTGATATCAGACGCAGCAACTCAATGGTTAACTTGCTGCAAGTGGTAAATCAAAGCTGATTTCCTTTCATCCTCTGAGATAATAATAATAATAATAATATATTTATTTTATATAGCGCCTTATCACATGCTCAAAGCGCTTTACAAATACAATTAACATAGAAACAAACAGACAAACTATCCTGACGGAAAAGCGGCGAATACTCAACGCCAGCGTCCTCTCACGTCAGGGTCCGGCAGCAGACATCAAAAAGCACAAGACACACAGGTACAATTTTTTACACAAAACAGCCATCACAGTGATTGAGATGAGAGTGAAAGGGGGCTGGGGAGTTAAGCTTTAGCAGAAGTAGGCAAAAGAAGTCAGAGAACCTCACTATGACCACAAAACATAGGAACAGAATTAACCCATTCAGCCCATCGAGTCTGCTCCACCATTCGGTCATGGCTGATCTATATTTTCCTTCTCAACTCCATTCTCCTGCCTTCTCCTGCTCCATTATCCTGCTTTGCCGCCCTGACTAGTCAAGAACCTACCAATCTCCGCTTTAAAAATACCCAATCACTTGGCCTCCACTGCCACCTGCGGCAATGAATTCCACGGATTCACCACCTTCAGGCTAAAGAAATTCCTCCTCATCTCCTTTCTGAAGATATGTCATTTTAAAGCTAAAGCTGTGCCCTCTGGTCTGAGACTCTCCCACTACTCTCCACACCCACTCACTCGAAATGCTGCCTGCACATTCTCTTCATTGATGGAACATAGAACAGGACAGCACAGGGACAGGCTCTTCAGCCACAATGTACCAACATGATGTCAAGTTAAACTAATCTCATATCTCTGCACATGACCCCTGCAAATGGAGGGATATGGATTATGTGCAGGCAGATAAAAGTTGGTCTTGGCATCATGTTCGGCATAGGCGTTGGGGGCCGAAGGGCCTGTTCCCGTGCTGTACTGTTCCATGTTCTATGAAGAGGAGGTTCACAAGAATGATCCCAGGAATTAGTAGATTAACCTATGATGAGTGTTTGTCGGCACTGGGCCTGTGCTCGCTGGAGTTTAGAAGCATGAGCGGGGACCTCATTGAAACATAGAGAATAGTGAAAGGCTTGGATAGAGTGGATGTGGAGAGGATGTTTTCATTAGTGGGATAGTCTGGCATTATGGGCCCTTCGGCCCTCGATGTCTGTGCCTAACATGATGCCAAGACCAACGTTTATCTGCCAGCAGATAATCCATATCCCTCCATTTCCATGTTCCTATCCAAAAGTCTCCTAAACGCCACTCCATCACCACCCCTGGCAGCATGTTCCAGGCACCCACCACTCTGAGAAAAACTTCCACCTCCTCCGTACATCTCCTTCAAACTTTGCCCCTCTCACCTTAAAGCTGTGCCCTCTAGTATTTGACATTTCCATCCTGGAAAAAGGTTTTGACTGTCTACCCTATCCACGTCTCTCATAAGTTTAGATATCTGTATTTGATCTCCCTCCAACCTCCAGTATTCCAGAAGGAGCAATCCAAGTCTGTCCAATCTCTTCCCGTAGCTAATACCCACTAATCCAGGTATCATTCCAGTAAAAACCTCTTCTGCACCCGTCCCAAAGCTTCCACAGCCTTCCTGTAATGGAGGGACTGGAACTGCACGGGTTGTGGGCGGTTCGAGTCTGGTCTGGCCTGGATAGATCGAAGGAAAGGATGTTTCCACCAGTGGGAGAGTCTGGAACCAAAGGTCATACCCTCAGAATAAAAGGACGTACCTTTAGAAAGGAAATGAGGAGGATTTTCTCTAGTCAGAGGATGGTGAATCTGTGTAATTCATTGCCACAGACAGTTGTGGAGGCCAAGTCAATGGATATTTTTAAGGCGGAGATTGGCAGATTCTTGGCAATTATGGGTGTCAGAGGTTATGGGGAGAAGGCAGGAGAATGGGGTTGAGAGGGAAAGATAGATTAGGCATGAGTGAATGGCGGAGTAGACTCGATGGGCTGAATGGCCTGATTCTGCTCCTAGAACATGTGAACAGTGCAGAAAGATAGCACAGGGACAAGGGCTAATGTGGCAATCAATGGGATGGTCTGTCAGGACATATTGCCACTTGTCCCTAGCTGTACTGTGCAGGTGTCTAACTCTGCACCTTGCCATCTTTACCAGGATGATGCCTGGATTAGGTGCTGGCAGCTGTAGGGAGAGGTTGGACAGACTAGGATTGTTTTCTCTGGAACACCAGTGGTTGAGGGGAGGCCTTAGAGAAGCACAAAAAACTGAGAAGCGCTTTGTCAAAGAAAACAGAACAAAGTCTGAGTAAAACCCAATGGGGAGTTTCTGATAGCCGGGGATTGAAGGATGTGGTCATCTGTGTCACGCTAGGGGTCAAGACCACTAAATCATAGCCGCATGGAGAAGTTGTGGTCATGGCCATGAATGTGTGCAAAGTCATTTCTCCTTCTGTGGGTCGGCAGAGAGGTCCTACTAGATGAGGGGGAGTCATAGCAATAGAGTCATAGTCATATAGCGTGGAAACAGGCCCCTTGGCCCAACCTACCCACACCGACCAACATGCCACCGTTTGGCCCATATGCCTCAATACCTACCCACATACCCGTCTAAATGTTTCTTAAATGTTGCAACAGTACATGCTTCACTACCTCCTCTGGCAGCTCATTCCATACACCCACCACCCTTTGTGTAAAAAAGCTACCCCTCAGGCTCCTATTAAATCTTTCCCTCCCCTCACCTTAAACCTATGTCCTCTGGTTCTCGATTCCCCTACTCTGGGCAAGAGAATCTGTGCATCTACCCGATCTATTCCTCTCATGATTTTGTACACATCTCTAAGATCACCTCTCATCCTCCTGCTCTCCAAGGAATAAATTTCCACCCTGCTCAACCTCTCCCTATAGTTGAGGGCCTCGAGTCCTGGCAACATCCTCGTAAATCTTCGCTGCACCCTTTCCGCTGCCTCACGGCGCCAGAGACCCAGGTTTGATGCCCCATCTCGGATGCTGCCTGGGTGGAGTTTGCACGTTCTCCCCGTGACTGCATGGGTGTCCTCAGGGTCCTCCTGCCTCCGCCCACATCCCAAAGACGTGCAGGTTTGCAGGTTAATTGGCCACTGTAAAATTGCCCCTCAAGTGTGTAGGGAACGGATGAGAAAGTGGGCTAACACAGAACTAGTGTGAATGGGTGATCGATGGTCGGCACGGTAGGTTGGGTTAGAATTGCAAAGAACATGGAATGGGAGGCAAGGGGTTCAGAGAATGGAAGGTAGCTGGACAAAGAGAAGATGGACTGAAAGTCCTGTTTCCATGCTCCACCTCTAAATGAAGCTAAACTAAATCTAAACTTAATTGGACAACCAGGTCCCTAGGAATTCTGACTAGGGGCAATTCAGACTTTAGAGCTACAGCGTGGAAACCGGCCCTTTGCCCCAGTGAGACCGGGCCAACCAGCGATCACCCCCCGTACATCAGCACTACCCTACACATCAGGGATCATTTACAATTTACAGAAGCCAAATTGGCCCACAAACCTGAACGTCTTTGGAGTGTGGGAGAAAACCGGAGCACCCGAAGAAAACCCATGGGGTCTCGGGGGGAACGTACGAACCTCGATACAAACAGCATCCGAGGGAAGGATTGTACCCGGGTGTCTGGCGCTGTAAGGCAGCAACTCTACCGCTGTGTCACTCTGGCACACTATGGCTCTTTCAAAAGTGTTGTGATGTTGGCGTTATTGGAGGGGACTAACTGAGGGGTGGTGGGGGGGTGGGGTTGGGGGGGGGGGGGGAGCGATCAGAGGGAAACTGAGGGAGCTCGAAGCTGAGTGAGAACAAAGTTCAGGGGCTGATCACAGCGACAGTGCCTCCGCTGGACCTCCTTACCTCTTCTTTAGCGAGCGGTTCAAGGATTCCGTCTTCTCACTGATCTGGAAATCACAAGCATAGCAGGGATTAGTCTCAGTGCTTCATGGCAACTCACGTCTTCTGGCCAATTTTGAGTTGAGCCGAGGCTTTTCATCCCTGAGAAACAGATTACTCGTTGGACGTTGCCATGGAGACTCCACTGGCCTAATTCAGTGATGTGTCTTAAATAAAGGCAGCAGAAAAGGAAAAAAGTCATAGGGTGGGGCATTAATCAGAGAGATGATACACAACGTTCAAAACATCAAACCAATTCAGAGGAAAGGCCACACAAAGAACTGCAGGTGCGGCTTCACCAAAAAAAAGATGCAAATTGCTGGAGTGACTCAGTGGGTCAGGCAGCATCTCTGGAGGACATGGATGGGTGGCATTTCATGTCACGACCCTTCTTCAGATTATATTGTAATAAGAAGGAACTGCAGATGCTGGTTTATACTGAAGAAAGGCGCAGAGTGCCGGAGTAACTCAGCGGGTCAGGCAGTATCTCTGGAGAAAATGAATCGGTGATCTTTCGAGTCTGGGCCCTTCTTCAGACTCCATGGGTGGTGTTTTGGGTTGGGACCCGACTTTCAGACTGAAGAAGGGTTCCAACCCAAAACGTCACCCATCCATTTTCTCCAGAGATGCTGCCTGGGCCGCTGAGTTACGCCAGCATTTTGTGTCTACCCTGCTTCAGACTGATTGGAGGAGAGGGGGAAGAGAGATAGTGGATGGACAAAGCTTGGAAAAAAGCGATAGGTGGATGCAGGTGAGCCGGGTTCGATTGGCAGATGGGTGGACAAAGGCCAGAGATGGGAAGGAGTCAAAAGGGTGTCAGATAAGGAGAGAGGAGGAGTGAAATGTGAAACCAGAGTGAGGGATGTAGGTGGAAGGGGATGGGGGGTGGGTGGGAGGGGGGGGGGGGGGGGTGAGATAGTGGGAGAATTGGGTTTGCACTAGGGTGGGGCAAAGGGAAGAAAGATGGGAGAAAAGGGGAGGGTGTTACCTAAAGTTGGAAAACTCAATGATCATAGCGTTGAGTTTTAAACTACCCAAGCGGAATATGAGGTGTTATTCCACACACTTGCCACGCTTTGTCCCAGCCTCACCTCTTCTCCAGCTTTCTCCCTCCCTGCTACAATCAGTCTGATGAAAAGACCTGACCCAAAACATTTAGGATGTTTGCAGACATTTTTTTTAAAAAGAAAGAAACTGAAGGTATAGAGGAGATTCATTCCAAAGGTGAAATGTGGCCCTGAAGATGTAGAATAATCAACTGTGGTCATGAAAAAGTTATCTGATGTCCATAAACTGTGCCTGGCCATGTGGTAACTTCCATGCTTTGGAGCATTCAGCTTTTGATCGGAGATGATGAGATCTCTGTGGTACAGGCCATAACAGAGGAGGGGACTAATTAAGGGAGGGGAAGTTTGAAAGATTTTTTTTTTTAATGTGGAAATACTTCCACAAACATTTTCTTCATTAAATGAGCAAAGAACGGGTGCAAGAGGCCGAGCATTCCACCAAGAGATGACCCATTGCATGTCGTAATGTCTACCATAAGATCAGGTCTGATCTCTGATCTTTGCTCACAAAATGCTGGAGTAACTCAGCAGGTCAGGCAGCATCTCAGGAGAGAAGGAATGATCTTTGCTCAATTCTCTGCTTCTTTCTGAGCCCGGTTAGCTGATCCAAGGAAGATTACTGGATATGGTAATACAATTGAACACAGGACAACAGAAGAAAATAAGATGGAAGATAGAATTGTCAGCCTTGGATAACAAATTCGCTGGAAGTCCGGGTGTTAAATTGTACTCACAGAGTCCTGGAGCTACAAGAAACAGGCCCTTCGGCCCACCTTCTCCATGCCAACCAAGTTGGCCTACTGCGCTAGTGCCACTTGCCTGCATTTGACCCATGTCCCCCTTAGTACACGACTAATAATTCTCCCACTTCCTACTTCGTACACAACTAATAATTCTACCAACTTAATAGGCCTGTTGGCTTGAATTTCTTTAAATGGTATCAATAGGTCAGATTAGATCCCATTTGGAGTTGATTGAAGTTTGAGGGTTTTGAAGGTTGCAGATTAGTTTATTGTCATATGCTCCCCGGTCAGCGGAAAGACAATATATGATTGCAATCGAGGCATCCACAGCGTACAGATACAGGATAAAGGGAGTCGAGGTTTGAAAGAGTGGAGGGATTGCAATGTGTGATTGCAGATCCACTTCTGGGACCAGCCCGCAGAGAGCCGCCCAGCTTGGACGCCATCCAGGAATTGGGAGGGAGAAGGGAGAGAAGGAACAGGTTGAGATGCCTCATTTTAACTGCACATTCGATTGACTCACCAGGCAAGTTGTTTCTGAAGACATCCCATCATCAAACTCTTTCTGAAATGACAGACACAGGCGATAGGAGATAGAAATGCCATGGAAAAGAACAGAACACACCGCAACAGCCCACAGATATCAGAGAGCAAGTCTTGTGCTGGTGTCATCGGCAGCTTTGCAGGACAGACTCCAAGAGAGAATTCAGTACGGCAATGGGCAAATCCATTTGGCGTTGGGGAAAGCAAATGAAAGACATGGCGGCCTGTGATTCTCTCTGACATGTTTCTACATCACAGAACAGAATGCAGCAGGTAGTCATGTTTAATGCAGTTGATCATATTGTTTCCCAAACAGAGGCATGGAAGATTAAGATGAGTTTCTTCGTTTCTACCTGCACGCAAACATCCCTTGTTAAACCTGCCCGTGGAAGTCTGGGAATAGACCATGATTTAATCTCCCTCCACACCAACTCAGCTTATGAAGGATATGCACACTCCAGGAACAATCATACATCTGATAATGGCATTAAGACGGTTACTTATTTAATATGAATAGCCAGCATGGCGACACAGTGGAGTGCAATCATATCATATATCATATATATACAGCCGGAAACAGGCCTTTTCGGCCCTCCAAGTCCGTGCCGCCCAGCGATCCCCGTACATTAACACTATCCTACACCCACTAGGGACAATTTTTACATTTACCCAGCCAATTAACCTACATACCTGTACGTCTTTGGAGTGTGGGAGGAAACCGAAGATCTCGGAGAAAACCCACGCAGGTCACGGGGAGAACGTACAAACTCCTTACAGTGCAGCACCCGTAGTCAGGATCGAACCTGAGTCTCCGGCGCTGCATTCGCTGTAAAGCAGCAACTCTACCGCTGCGCTACCGTGCCGCCCTAATCACTCATTCATGCACGCGCACACAATCACACACACACTCGCATGTATGTACTCACGCTTGTATGCATATGTGCATACACGCACACACATGTGCCTGCACAATTGTATGTATACACACACCACATGCACACTTGCACATATGCACACACTTGCACGCATGCACACTTACATGTATGCATACACGTGCGCACACATATGCACTCACAGTCCCACACATATGCATGCACACAAGCATTTGTTTTAAGGCGCAATGCAAAGATAAAGCTTGGTGAAAAGTCAACCAGATGCATTCTACTGGAAAAACAAGAAAGAAAATAACTGGAACTGGACTCGCACTTATTTCGCATTCCCTGCCCTTCCACCTACGTTCCATCCTCTAGCTTCACAATTTGCAACTCTTCAATCCTTTTGTGTCACACCTTGTGTTTTTTATCACCTCTGGCCTTGTCTGCCTATCTGTCTATCAAACACCCCCTTGCCTGTATCCACCTATCACTTGCCGGACCTCGGCCTGCCCCCATCTCTCTTCCAGCTTTCTTCATCTCCCAGCACCACAATCAGTCCCATCCCAGAATGTCACCTATCCATGTTCTCCAGAGTTACTGCCTGACCCTCTGAGCCACTCCAGCACTTTGTGTCTTTTAAAAAAAAAAGAATCTTCAACCTGTTTTTTCCATAAACAATCTGGTAGAGATCAAGCAGAAAGTATAATCAATAATTGAAAATGTCATCAGGCCTGCCCATACTCTGATACTACCTGTGCCCCCTGGTAGTTGCTGCCTCACAGCGCCAGAGACACGGGTTCGATGGCTGACCTCGGATACTGTCTGTGTGCCGTGTGGATTCTCCCTGGGACCGCCTGCAACTCCTCCGGGTGCTCCAGCTTCCACCCCCATCCCAAAGACCTGCGGGTTTGTTGGTTAATTGACTTCAGTAAATTGCCCCTAGTGTGTAGGGAGGAGATGAGAAAGTGGGACAACATGAAACTAGTGCGCACAGGTGATCGGTGGTCGGCATGGACTCGGTGGGCAGAAGGGCCTGTTTCCAAGCTGTATCTCTAAGCTAAACTGGTCCTTTTATTCAATCTTAGCTGTATCTCTAAACTAGACTAAATTAAACTATAATAACAAGGAACTGCAGATAGTAGTTAACAAAGATAGACACAATGTATTGGAGTAACTCAGTTTTTGAAGAACGTGGATAGGTGACGTATCGGGCCGGAACCCTTCTTCAGACTGAAACTAAACAAACTCACGGCAGACATCAGTTTTTAAAAGCCTTTACTGCAATCTTTCATATGAGGGGCTTTCTTATGATATTACTCTGAGGGCCTGCTCCCCAGGTCTGCACTGTGGCGCAGTGGTAGAGTTGCTGACTTACAGCGCCAGAGGCCCAAATTTGATCTTGACTAAGGCTGCTGCCTGCATGGAGTTCGTACGTTCTCCCCCGTGACCTGCAGTTTCCTCCCACACTCCAAAGGCGTACAGGTTTGTCGGCAAATTGGATCGACAAAATTGTAAATTGTCCCTCGTGTGTGGAGGATAGTGCCAGTGTGCGGAGATCTTTGGTCGGTATGAACTCAGTGGGCCCAATGGCCTGTTTCCACGCTGTAGCACTAAACTAAACTGGACAACACTGCGTACTCTCTGTACTAAGTTCAGGGTGCATACCTTGGTGTGATGTAGGGGATGAAAAGATGTGGCATCCTGTTTGAGAGCCTACACTAAAATTGTAACGTGACAGACGCTGCAACTTCCTGTTTCACAATTCATCAGATACTCAAGTTTCGCGGTCACCTCAAAATAAAAACGAACTGTAGTTTGATCATGTTCAATGCAATTACCAGAACGCAGCAACCTCTGTCTCTTTTAAAGAGTGAACAGCGATCTAAGTTGCAGAAATATACATCAGAGGGCCACGGTTTGCCACGGTGGAATTTTTGCAAGTGAGGAATCGCTGTCGTGCAGCAGGTAGTTCAGTTTCAATTCATAAGTGATAGCTGAATTAGGCCATTCGATCCTCACTATGGGTGAGGCCCGAATTTGATTCTGACTACGGCTGCTGTCTGTGCGGAGTTTGTACGTTCTCCCTGTGACCACATGGATTCTGTCTGGGTGCTCCGGTTTCCTCCCACATTATTATGACGTACAGGTTTATAAGTTCATTGGCTTCGGTAAATTGTAAATTGTCCCCAGTGTGTACGACAGTGATAGTTTATGGGGTTTTGCTTGTTGGCGTGGACTGGGTGGACCGAAGGGCCTGTTTACACGGTCTATGTCAGGTTCATAAGTGAAAGGAGCAGAATTTGGCCATTCGGCCCATCAAGTCTACTCTGCCCATTAAGTCTACGCTGCCATTCAATCATGGCTGATCTATCTCTCCCACTCAACCCCATTCTCCTGCCTTCTCCCCATAACCCCTGACACCCGTACTAATCAAGAATCCATCTATCGCTGCCTTAAAAATATACATTGACTTGGCCTCCACAGCCATCTGCGACAATGAATTCCACAGATTCACCACTCTCGGTGCAGAGATTCAATTGTTGGGTGGAACTAACATATGAATGCTGGCTGTGCTGGCTGGACTCTTCAATTCCACACTAAAGATCTGGCCAGATATATTAAAGGCATTCAAAGTCCCTTCGAAAAAGAGGACACATGCTTAAAGTGGGAGGAGGGGCAAGATTTAATATGAACCTGAGGGGCAACTTTTTCATTCAAATGGTGGTAGCTATTTAGAACGAGCTGCCAGAAAGGTAATTGAGGCAGGTACTATAACAGCATTTGAAAGATACTTAGACAGGTACATGGATAGGAAAGGTTTATAAGTAGGTTATTGGGAGAAGGCAGGAGAACGAGAGAATGAGAGGGAAAGATAGATCAGCCATGATTGAATGGCCAAGTAGACTTGATGGGCCGAATGGCCTAATTCTGCTCCTAAGACTTATGAACGAGGGCATGGGGCAAATACAGGCAAATGGGACTATCTTAGATGGGGCATCTTAGTCAGCATGGATGAGTTGGGCCGAAGGGCCTGTCTATATGATTCTTTAACTGTTTAGGTGGCATCTCAGTGAATCTAACAATCCATGCCCAGTACGTTCTACTATGATAGAAACATAGAAGGCATGAAGCAAATTTGCAAACTTGGTATCCTCTAGCTTCACATTTGACTCCTCTTCTCCCCTTATCTCACAGCCTTGGATCTGCTTCTCACCCCTAGCCTTTGTCCACCCTTCTGTCTATCAAAGCCCACTCATCTGTATCCAACTATTACTTGTGTAAGAAGGAACTGCAGATGCTGATTTACATCGAAGACAGACACAAGATGCTGGAGCAACTCAGCGGGTCAGGCAGCGTATACCGGAGAAAATGAGTGTGAAGAGGGTCTCGACCCGAAACGTCACCTATTCCCTTTCTCCAGAAATGCTGCCTGACCCGCTGAGTTATTCCAGCATTTTGTGTCTATCCTCCGCCTATTACATGCTACGCTTTGTCCCAACTCTCTTTACCACCTCCACCCCCACCCCCCACCCCCATAGTACAATCAGTGTAAAGAAGGATCCCAGCCCAAAACGTCACTTTGCCATTCCCTCCGCAGATGCTGCCTGACCCACTGAGTTACTCCAGCACTTTGTATTTTGATATAATTCCTATGACATTAATAATTAGGGGATGGGAGTGGAGGGGGAGAGGGGGAGGGGTGGACTTGTAAAGTCTGGATTCTAACTGACATAATCGTAAAGATACATCTTGAAAAAAATGGAGACAACAAAGATATAAAGCCTGGAATGAAAGTTAATAAGAGAAGTAGCGATGAATTAAAGACTGAAATATATTTGAGGGGTTTATATGAAGTCAAGTCTGGTTCAAGCTGCTCAGTACTATTATCTGATCGTAGAAATCATGGTGCAAAGATCAACCTTTCTTCTTTGGCCAAATTTTCAATCTTTGCTGTTTACTGCAATAACAGACCCACACACTCCCTGGCCACGCTCTCATTTCACTCCTGCCATCGGGAAGAAGGTACAGGAGCCTGAAAACTGTAATGTCCAGGCTCAGGAACAGCCTCTTCCCAACAACCATCAGGCAATTAAACACTATGCCCTCTAAATAAGCTCCATTCTACATAGAGTTGGGGGCATTGGATTCGTCTTTGCACTATTAATGTCCACTTTGCACTCTGTGTGTGTGTGGGTGCGTGTGTGCGTGTGCGTGATTACATTTTATTTTTGTTTATTATGGGTTTTACAGAGTACTATGTTCACATATCTGTGGGGCCGCTGCAAGTAAGAACTTCATCGTTCCGTTTTAAGACATGTGATAATAAAACACTCTTGATCCTTTACTGTTGTAAACTTCTCAAATGGTATTCACACTCGCTTTAGGTCATTCAATAGAGACAAGCAATGAAGACGTCTATGTCCTTATGTGTAAGAAGGAACTGCAGATGCTGGTTTAAACCAAAGATAGACTCAAAATGCTGGAGTAACTCAGCGGGTCAGGCAGCGTATACCGGAGAAAATGAATAGGTGAGTGTGAAGAGGGTCTCGACCCGAAACGTCACCTATTCCCTTTCTCCAGAAATGCTGCCTGACCCGCTGAGTTATTCCAGCATTTTGTGTCTATCCTCCACCTGTTACATGCTATGCTTTGCCCCACCTCTCTTTACCAGCTCCCCCTCCCCATCCTCCACCCCCATAGTACAATCAGTGTAAAGAAGGATCCCAGCCCAAAACGTCACCTTGCCATTCCCACCGCAGATGCTGCCTGACCCACTGAGTTACTCCAGCACTTTGTATTTTGATATAATTCTTATGACATTAATAATTAGGGGATGGGAGCAGAGGGGGAGAGGGGGAGGGGGTGGACTTGTAAAGTCTGGAGTCTAATTGACATAATCATACAGAAACATCTTGAAAAAAATGGAGGCAACAAAGAAATAAAGCCTGGAATGAAAGTTAATAAGAGAAGTAGCGATGAATTAAAGACTGAAATATATTTGAGGGGTTTATATGAAGTCAAGTCTGGTTCAAGCTGCTCAGTACTATTATCTGATCGTAGAAATCATGGTGCAAAGATCAACCTTTCTTCTTTGGCCAAATTTTCAATCTGTGCTGTTTACTGCAATAACAGACCCACACCACCCTGGCCATGCTCTCATTTCACTCCTGCCATCGGGAAGAAGGTACAGGAGCCTGAAAACTGTAATGTCCAGGTTCAGGAACAGCCTCTTCCCAACCACCATCAGGGATATGAGCCAAACACAGGCAAGTGGGACTATGTTGGTCAGTGAGGGGAAGTTGGGCTGAATGGTCGGTTTTCACGCTGTATGACTCTATGACAGATGAGATTAGTTCATCGTCATTATGCTGGGCATAGACATCTTGGGCTAAAGTGTCTGTTCCTGTGCTGTACTGTGCCATGTCCTTACTTGTACACTGGCTGCTGGGCACCATTTACTGGATGAGAGTACAAGGTAATTTAAAACATCTCAATTACATCATACTTCACTATTTGCTGAGGGAAGCAAATGTTTTTTTTTAATTTAAGGTTGCCATAACGACCAATCGTCAAACTCAGCACTAACATCCTCTTTACAAGTGGCTGCCCACATCTGAATTCATTACTCAATAGTGTTTTAACCAGTGCAATGCATGACCTCAACATTGAGCAAAGAACTTGGAAGAGGACAGCACTGGCCCATTTGATGTAGTCTGCATCAATCTCGGATAACCGTTTTGTAAAATCCCATAATTTTTTTTTAAAAGGATCGGAAAGAAAGATTCAGCATCAAATTGATTCAGCGGCACAAAGTGGTTTCTTCTCTGAATGGAAGGGTGTTGGCAGGACCTAGAACGAGGCACAGTTCCACCACTGATTTTCTGGCACCCTTGGTTCCAGAGCCTTGCCACAATGTTCATTTTGCCGCATCAACAGCGGTCACGGACCTTAAAGCCGGCTTCGGAAGTCGGCAATGGGATCAGATCTGCTGGATCCGGCTGGGCCGGAGTTCCAGAGCCCCGGCCGCAGGCGGCAAATTCGACCCGCCGGTCGACCGCGAAAGTCCCGAGGAGGCACGGCATTTTCGGGGGGAGTTCCAGGGGGGGGGGGATTTCAAGTGCGCTCTCGTAATTAAAGGAGGTGCCGGACCAGCAGTTCCTGGAAAATCGGGAAACCTGTACCTTTCTCATAGAATATGCAAGAGTACAGCACAGGAACAGGCCCTTCAGCCCACAATGTCTGTGCCAAACAGGATGCCAAGGCCAACTCTTATCTGCCTGCACATGATCCAAATCCTTCAATTCCCTGCATATCCGCGTGCCTTTCCAAAATCCTCTTAAACACCACTATCGTTTCTGCCTTCACCACCACTCCTCTAAACTATGATCCTTTCACCTTAAACTGTGGGCTCCAATCCTTGACATTTCCACCTTGCGGCAAAAGGTTCTGGCTCTCTATCCTACCCAAGCTTCTTCATATCTTATCTTCAGTGTTGGTGGCACAGCAGTAGAGTTGCTGCCTGACAGCGCCAGAGACCCGGGTTCGATCCTGACTGTGGGTGCTGGCTGTACAGAGTTTGTACGTTCTCCCTGTGACTGCGCGGGGTTTTTCCTCCGGGTTCTCCGGTTTCCCCCCACAAAGCCAGCAGGTTTGTGGGTTAATTGGCTTCTGCAAATTGTCCCTAGTGTGTCGAAGGACCTGTTCCACATTGTATGTAAACAGTCTAATTTACGGGATCAAGATAAACAATTGCTCCATTTGGGTTTTTTTAATTGCCTTCCTGTAGCGCCATGTAACTGCTAAGTCAAAGACAGCCACACAGAAAAGAGTACACCACAATTTAAATCTGCCCTGAGGAAACCCACCAATCTACATCAAGTGACGAGAAGCAAGAAATACTTTAGAAAAACACACGACTTTTTCACACTTGTGACATTAATTTGTCATCCCGGGATGAGAATTTTTTAATATACAAAGCCATAAAGTCATAGTGTGGAAACAGGTCCTTCGACCCAACTTGTCCACACTGAGCAACACGTCCCATCTACATTAGTCCCACATTTGGCCCATGTTCCTCCAAAACTGTCCTGTGCATGTACCCATATAATTATTCTTAAACGTTGCCAATAATCCCTGCCTCAGCTACTTCCTCTGGCAGCTCGTCTCATACACCCACCACCCTTTGTGTGAAAAAGTTACCCCTCAGATCCCCACTAAATCCTTCCCCCTTCACTGTAAACCTATGTCTTCTGGTTCTCGATCCCCTACTCGGGGCAACAGACTCTGAGCGTCTACCCGATCTCTTCCTCTCCTGTTTTATACACCTCGATAAGCCCACCCCTCATTATCCTGCGCTCCAAGGAATAGAGTTCCAGGCTACTCAACTTTTCCATTTTACCCAGACCCTCGAGTCCCGGCAACATCCTCGTAAAACATATATTAATATTTATATATATATATATATATATATATATATATATATATATATAATGTATTTCACAGCTAAGAAATACTGTAAATTCCTTTTCTTTAGACATTACTAAGTACAGCTTTAAATGAGATACCAGCCTTAAAATATCTCCCTTGCTCACTCAGAATTGTAAAAGAGAGTCCATCTTCTCAACTTATGCAGACTGCAGGTCTTAATTCAGAAGCGACCTCCCTGTGGTTCTGTACAACTATCACAAGTAGTCATATCACTACCTGGGTGTCCATTGATAAACCACTGGCAGTTGATCATTGGGAAATCAGATACAATGTGCATAGCTTTCTGTTGCACCAACCTCAATATAGCTTCACTTCCTCTCTCCACTAGAACAAATAATTTAATGATGTGTAGCAAGAAATTGGGCAGGCTGGGACTTTATCCTTTAGAGCGCAGGAGACTGAGGGGTGATCTGAGAGAGGTTATCTAAAATCACGGAAGCAATAGATGCACACTCTTTTGCCCAGGCTAGGGGAATCAAAAACCAGAGGACATAGATTTAAGGTGAGATGAGATTTAATGGGCAAGCTGAAGGGGAACGTTTTCACTGAGGGTGGTGGGTTTATGGAACGAGGAGGGAAAGGAGTTAGTTGAGGCAGGCACCCAATTATCTTTTGGCAATTCCTGTACCGGTCCAAATTTCAAGAGAGTTGATTAACCTTTTACCCAGAGTAAGAGGATAAAAATCAAGAGTACATATGTTTAAAGTGGAAGGGGCAATATTTAATACAAGCCTGAGTAGCAATTTTTTTCACTCAAAGCTTGGTGGGTATATGGATCGAGCTGCCAGAGGAGGTAGTTGAGGCAGGTACTATAACACCTTTTAAAAGATACTTAGACTGGCACATGGATAGGAGAGGTTTAGCGTGATATGGGTTAAAGCATTAGCAGGCACGGTCGAGTTAGGCCGAAGGGCATGTTTCCGTGCTGCATGACTATGACCCTCCATGTTTAATAACATCCCCCATTTTAAAATGTATGTATAATTTTAACTTTGGCATATGAGCAGTGAGGAACCAGAGAGGAGCAAGCTCATGAAACAGATTTGATACATGATATACTTGACTCATTTTCTTTAGTTAAAAGGATAATGCCAATGGGTGGCACAGTGGTGGAGCTGCTGCCTCACAGCGCCAGAGCCCCGGGTTCGACCCTGACCTCGGCTGCTGTCTGTGTGTGGAGTTTGCACGTTCTCCCTGTGACCGCGTGGGCTTCCTCCGGATGCTCCGGTTACCCCCCCCCCCCCACATCCCAAAGACGTGCAGGTTTGTAGGTTAATTGTCCCTCTGTAAAAATTCTCCCTCATGTGTCGGAAGTAGTAACGGGAGATCGATGGTGGGTGTGGACTCAGTGGGCCGAAGAGCCCGTTTCCATGTTGTATCTCCAAACTAAACCACTCCAATAAACTACTGATAAAGACATCTTTTACAAGCAGCCAACAGTCATTTCCATACATTTTATATCTGCAATGTTGTTTTACAGGATTTGCAACTAAGGAAGTGGACAATTTCTGTGAGGGATATTGTCCATCTGGTGAACGGAAATGCAGTCAGGAAATAGGAAACAGGTGCTTGAGTTGTCCAGGCAACCAGTGATACAAACAGCTCCCTTTTTAAAAGAGGAACACACTCTCAATGCGCAAGTCATTTGTATTTCTTTGAGTTGTCTGTCCGAATTTTGGCAAAGAATATCCAGCAAAATGTCAAATTCAGCTGAACCCGTTTAGGTGGGTATATGGATCGTGAAAGGGTTGTGCTGTGTTTGAAAGGAAAGGTTGAGGGTTTTTTTTGCCACACGCATCAGGCAAGCAACCAATTGACCTTTGTCGAGTTTAAAGTATCGAGATACAACACGCAGGAGGCCCTTCGGCCCACGGCGTCCACGCTGACCATCGATCACCCGTTCACACTAGTTCTATGTCATCCCACTTTCACACCCACTCCCTGCACACTAGGGGCAATTTACAGAGGGCCAATTAACCGACAAACCCCACACATCTTGGAGATGGTGGAGTCGCACAACCAGTGTAGATGGGACATGTTGGTCGGTGTGGGCAAGTTGGGCCGAAGGTCCTGTTTTCAAGCTGTATGACTCGGCGACGTTGTGTGGGAGGAAACCGCAGCACTCGGAGAGAACCCACGCGGTCACAGGAAGAACGCACAAACTCCGCACACAGACAGCACCTGAGGTCAGGATCGTATTCGGGCCTCTGGCGCGATGAGGCAGCAACACTACCAGCTGCACCACTGTGCCGTCATTGTAGAGGACTGATCTCCATTGAAACACCTACAACCTTACACTGGACAAGGTGTCAAAATGGAGACCATCCCTTTAGAATTATAGTTTCAACTAATCTGTTTCATGAGCTTGCTCCTCTCTGCTTCCTATAATATGCCAAAGACAAATTATCCATGGATTAAAAAAGGTCTGTTGTTGAGCTGTCCTGTTCTATGTTCTAACTTCTATGTATGGGGCAAGTTTTTTTTAATTCAGAGGGTGGTGGGTGTCTGGAACGAGCTGCCAGGGGTGGTGGTGGACGTAGATATGATAGCCCTGTCTGAGAGTTTTTGGATAGGCATGTGGATATGCGGGGATATGGAATCATGTTCGGCACAGACATTGTTGGCCGAAGGGCCTGTCCCTGTGCTGTAGTGTTGTATGTAAGTGAGGTCAGGTCCCCTCTACAGGGAAAATGAGGCCAGTTACATAATTCTGCTAAATGCACCGTGTGGGTGGCACTTTAATGCTGGGGTTTGTTAATGCGCCATTTGGTAGATAAATGAAAACCTTACTGGCAGTGGCGAGTTAAGTCATGTTCTATATCGTGTCTGCTACAACACGCGTCCAAGCGAGGGAGTTTCGGGGCAGGGAGGGAAGAGGGGTGATGGAGGGAGGAGGGGGTGAGGGGAAGGGAAGGGAAGGGGCAATGGAGGGAGGTGGGGGGGGCGAGTGGAAGGGGAGGAACGAGGCAGGGGAAGGGAGGAAGGAGAGCCGTGGATTAGGGTGTGAATGCAGGGAGTCGAGGCGCGATGGCAGGGGAAGGGGAGAGAGAATGGGTGGGGGAAGGGAGGGGTGGGGAGCGGGGAAGGAGGGGTGGGGAGACGGAATGGATTGTGAGGAGAGGGGGGGGGGGTGGATGGAATAGGGAAAGGAGAGGAAGGAGTGGAGAGAGGGGAGAAAGGAGTGGGGAGGGGGGAGGAAGTGTGGGGAGAGGGGAGAAAGGGTGGGGGGGGGAGGAGAGGGTGGGGAGAGGGGAGGATGTGTGGGGAGAGGGGAGAAAGGAGTGGGGAGAGGGGAGAAAGGGTGGGGGGAGGGGAGAAAGCAGTGGGGTAGGGGGGGTGGAAATAGTAAGGAGAGGAGAGGAGGATGGGGAGAGGGGAGGAGGATGGGGAGAGGGGAGGAGGATGGGGAGAGGGGAGGAGAGGGGAAGAGGGGAGGAGGGGGGAGAGGGGAGGAGGATGGGGAGAGGGGAGGATGGGGAGAGGGGAGGAGGGGGGAAGAGGGGAGGAGGGGGAGAGGGGAGGAGGATGGGGAGAGGGGAGGATGGGGAGAGGGGAGGAGGGGGGAAGAGGGGAGGAGGGGGAGAGGGGAGGAGGATGGGGAGAGGGGAGGATGGGGAGAGGGGAGGATGGGGAGAGGGGAGGAGGGGGGAAGAGGGGAGGAGGGGGAGAGGGGAGGAGGATGGGGAGAGGGGAGGATGGGGAGAGGGGAGGAGGGGGGAAGAGGGGAGGAGGGGGGAGAGGGGAGGAGGATGGGGAGAGGGGAGGGGGAAGAGGGGAGGAGGGTGAAGAGGGGAGGAGGGGGGGAGAGGGGAGGAGGGGGGAGAGGGGAGGAGGGGGGGAGAAAGAGAAAGGGTGGTGGGGGGGAGGAGGAGGGAGAGGGGGAGGAGGGAGAGGGGGAGGTAAGTGTTCAAACAGCTTACACTATGAACATCGACGGGATAGGTATCCACTTGGTCAAAGGTCACCATGCATTGGAGATGGAAACTTTTTTTTAAAAGACCATACACCCTGCTGGTAGCACTGCTAACGCCACACTTCGCCAAGTTAAACCATGCAGTTGTGGACAGTAAAGTTGAATGCTGCATATCAAAGAGATATCCTGTGAAGTGAGTGAGTGAGAATCTAGCCTACGTCCGCTCGAGGCCTGTTATTCTCCAGGAGGATGACTGTGTTTTAGAGTTTCATGCCGTTTGCAAACTTTGTAATAACGTGACATTTTTAAATACCGAGAAGAGCGGGGGGGGGATCCAAGATTGACTCCCACCCACTTTGATCCTGACCCCCCCCCCATCACTCGCCAGGCTTTGTCCCACCCTCACCTCTCTTTTCCAGCTTTCTCCCCCCTACTCCAATCAGTCTGAAGAAGGGTCCCGACCCAAAACGTCACCTGTCCATTTCCTCCACAGATGCTGCCTGACCTGCTGATTTTACCCAGGACTTTGTGTTTTGCTCTCTTTTTAAGTAATTATTGATCCGTGAATCAAAATATTAGTCCCACATGTGTTCGTACCCAGCCTGTACATCGGTCATAGTCATACAGCACGGAAACAGGCCCTTTGGCCCAACTCGTTCATGCAGACCAAGGTGCCCCATCCAAACGAGTCCCATTTGCCTCATTTGACCCACATCCCTCCAAAGCTTTTCTTTCCATGTTCCTATCCAAGTGTCTTTTAACTGTTATACATTGTACCAGCCCGAACTACCTGTCTCTGGCAGTTCGTTCCACACATCCACTACCCCGAATGAAAAAGGTCCCCCTTATGTTCTTACGAAATTTTTGCCCTCTCATCTTAAACCCTATGTCCTCTGTTTCTTGATTCCCCTACCCTGGGTAAAAGATTCAATGCATTCACCCTAGCTATTCCTCTCAGGTTTTAATACACCTCGAAAGATCGCCATTCAGCCTCTTGTACTCCGAGGAATAAAGTCCTAGCCTGCTCAGTTTCCCCTGTAGCTTAGGCCCTCGAATCCCGAGATTCAATTTTGAGATTAATTTGGTTTGTCAACTGCAATGAAAGATAACGCCATTTATGTTCCATGCCCATGCTAGAGATTCAGATAGATGAAGAGCTCCAGTGCACTGTGAAAGCTTTACAGTATTGCTCTAAGTTTATTGCAGCATTACTTAAGACTTCAGGCATCTTTAGAGAGCAAACAAGTACCCATTCAATACTGTGGTGACAATCACCAGTTGGAAGTTTGTCTCTCTAAAAAAATAAACGGGAACTCAGGAATGAACACATGGACAGTTTAGAGGAATATTACTGTTCTGTATTATGGCTCTGTTGTGAAGATGGTTGGCTTGAAATAGAAACATAGAAAATAGGTGCAGGAGTAGGCCATTCGGCCCTTCGAGCCTGTACCGCCATTCAATATGATCATGGCTGATCATCCAACTCAGTATCCCGTACCTGCCTTCTCTCCATACCCCCTGATCCCTTTAGCCACAAGGGCCACATCTAACTCCCTCTTAAATATATCCAATGAACTGGCCTCAACTACCTTCTGTGGCAGAGAATTCCACAGATTCACCACTCTCTGTGTGAAAAAAAAAATTCTCATCTCGGTCCTAAAAGACTTCCCCCTTATCCTTAAACTGTGACCCCTGGTTCTGGACTTCCCCAACATCGGGAACAATCTTCCTGCATCTAGCCTGTCCAACCCCTTAAGAATTTTGTAAGTTTCTATAAGATCCCCCCTCAATCTTCTAAATTCCAGCGAGTACAAGCCGAGTCTATCCAGTCTTTCTTCATATGAAAGTCTTGCCATCCCAGGAATCAATCTGGTGAACCTTCTCTGTACTCCCTCTATGGCAAGAATGGCAAGAAATCGTCGCTGGCACCCCACAATGTTATCCTAGACGTTCACCAAAAGCCACAAATGCATCAGCCCGACACTTTTTAGCATCACAAACATTTTTGCGCAGCAGTGCATTTTGCAGAGCATTCATTCTTAGAATAACGCAAGTCGGGCGGCACAGTGGCGCAGCGGTAGAGTTGCTGCATTACAGCGCCAGAGACCCGGGCGCGATCCCGACTGCACGGAGTCCGTGCGTTCTTCCTGTGACTGCGTGGATTTTCTCCGGCTGCCTCCCACTCTTCATGAAGGGAAGAGTTTTTATGCACCTCTACATGATCATCCCCTCAGCCTCCTGCACCCCAAGGAATAAAGGCATAGCCTGCCCAACATTTCCCTACAGTGCAGGCCCCCAAGTCGTGGCAAGTAGGTCAGATAAGCACAGGATCAGGCCCTTCAGCCTGCAATGTCCATGCCAAGCTTACTGCCAAGCCCAACTCTCATCTGCCTTCAGGTGATCCACACCCCTCATTCCCTGCATGTCATGTGCCTATCCAAAAGCCTCTCAAACACCACTATCGCATCTGTCTCTACCACCAGCCCTGGCAGCTCTGTATAAGAATCTTTCCTCACTCATCTCCTATAAACATTGCACCTAAAAGCTATGGTCTCTAACCTTTGACATTTCCACCCTGGGATAAAGGTTTCCGACTGTCTACCTTATCTATAATTTTTATTATCATTTTATATAGATCTATCTGGTCTCCCTGCAACCTCTCCCTGTAACTAATACCCTCTCATCCAGGCATCATTCTGGCGAACCTCCTCTGCACCCTTTCCCAAGCCTCCACCTCCTTCCTGTAATGGGGTTACCACAATCACAGGGGAGCATTGTTTGTGTGGGGGGGGAACTGCAGATGCTGATTTACACTGAATATTGTCCAAAAAAAATGGAGTAACCTAGCAGGACAGGCAGCATCTCTGGAGAGAAGGAATGGGTGACGTTTCGGGTCACCCATTCCTTCTCTCCAGAGATGCCGCCAGTCCCGCTGAGTTACTCCAGCATTTTGTGTCTACCTTGGGAGAAAAAACCTGTTGGCATGTTGGGTCTTCTTTCCCACATACCATCTCAGGACTTATCATATCATATCATATCATATATATACAGCGCGGAAACAGGCCTTTTCATCCCACCAAGTCCGCGCCGCCCAGCGATCCCCGCACATTAACACTATCCTACACCCACTAGGCGCAATTTATTTTTTTACATTTACCCAGTCAATTAACCTACATACCTGTACGTCTTTGGAGTGTGGGAGGAAACCGAAGATTTCGGAGAAAACCCACGCAGGTCACGGGGAGGACGTACAAACTCCTTACAGTGCAGCACCCGTAGTAGGGATCGAACCTGAGTCTCCGGCGCTGCATTCGCTGTAAAGCAGCAACTCTACCGCTGCGCTACCGTGCCGCCCTTATATGGTGTTGTTAGCCTTGTGGAACTTAGTCTTTACCCGTGCGTTGCCAAAGCAAATATATCTGCTGCCGTTCTTACCTTCAGAGTTGGGCTCTTGGGACTGAGCGGGGCAAACGGGTCCTCCATCTCACTACCTGAAACACTGAGCACCTTTTGCCGTTTCTCTGCTGCCTCCATCCTTCTTTGCTCTCGCTCTTCCCTCATTCTTTTCTTCTCCTCCTGTGCCAGGACAAAAATGAAATGTCGTCGGAGGTTCCACCCAATATGACTTTCAACAATTTTAACCGTAAAGCCGGCGCCTCGAAACAAAATAAATCTTGTTTATAATTACAAAACAAAAGCCGCAAAGTGCCGGAGTAACTCGGTAAAAACGTTTTTGTTGTTGTTTCCATTATGTCCCTGCTGGATTTGACAGAGAACCAGCACAAAGTTCACACAAGTTATAGGAGTAGAATTAGGCCATTCGGCCCATTGAGTCCACTCCGCCATTCAATCATGGCTGATCTCTGCCTCCTTATCCCATTCTCCTGCCTTCTCCCCTTAACCCTCATCACCCGTTCTGGAGCAACTCAGCAAGGTCAGGCTGCTACCTTTACTTTATAGACTTTAGAAGGGGGACATGGAAACAGGCCCTTCGGCCCACCAAGTCCATGCTGACCAGCGATCACCCTGTACACTAGGGTGAACGTACAATTTACAGAAGCCAATTAGCCCACAAAACCTGTACGTATTTGGAGTGTGGGTGGAAACCGGAGCACCCAGAGAAAACCCACCAGGTCACAGGGAGAATGTGCAAACTCCATACAGCCAGCACCCGAGGTCAGGATCGAACCCGCGATCTCTGGCGCTGTTTGGCGGCTGCTCTACTGCTGCACCACTGTGCATAAGGTGTATAAACGAGAAAGATCGTTTATTGGAAGACATTCCTACGTTGCAATCCCATGGGAAATCCAGGCATTCTCATTCCCACACACTTTCCATATCTAGCGACTGATAATTACTCAACTGGGGCGGACAATCTCGATTACAGCACTCAGCAGGGAAAAAAGGTTCTGACTGTCTACCCTACCTCTTGTAATTTTGTTTACTTTTATTGTAACCTCCGACGCTACAGAGAAAACAACGCCCAGTGAGTCGGTGCCGTGACTCGACAACTGTAGGAATTGCCACTGAGGCGGTGAGCGGCACCTACCTCCTCCCTGGCCTGCATCTCCTGCTCCTGCTTTTGTCGCCGCTGCTCCTCCTCCTCTCTTGCTATGCGTCGCTCCTCCCGCCTGCTATTCAGCTCCTCCAGCTCCAGCTGGTTGTCGTGGCCGCGCTGCCTCATCCGCTCGTACTCCTGCATCTCCTTCTCCTCCAGGCTGCGACGGATCTGCTCCAGCTTCTGCTCGGCCTCCAGCCTGGCCAGCTCTCCATCCTCCTCCTCCAGCCTGGCCAGCTCTCCATCCTCCTCCAGCCTCTCCATCTCTCCATACTCCTCCAGCCTGGCCAGCTCTCCATCCTCCTCCAGCGTGGCCAGCTCTGCATCCTCCTCCCGCCTCATCAGCTCTCCATCCTCCTCCAGCCTGGCCAGCTCTGCATCCTCCGCCTCCGGCCTGGCCAGCTCTCCGTCCTCCTCCAGCCTGGCCAGCTCTCCATCCTCCTCCAGCCTGGCCAGCTCTCCATCCTCCTCCGGCCTGGCCAGCTCTCCATCTTCCTCCGCCTCCGGCAGCTCTCCGTCCTCCTCCAGCCTGGCCAGCTCTCCATCCTCCTCCGCCTCCAGCAGCTCGCTGTAACATGGGGGGGAGGGGGGGGGGGGGGGGGACAGAGCACAGCGAGATCAAACATCTACCGGCAACATCAACTCAAGAAGCGCTCGACATTAACGTCGCCCCCAAATTAACGCAGCTTCACTGTTGCTCCACTCAGCGGTGGAGTTGCTGCCTCACAGCCAGCGCCAGAGACCCGGTTCTATCCTGACCTCAGGTGCTGTCTGTGTGGAGCTGGCACGTTCTCCCTGTGGGTTGTCTCCGGGTACTCCGGTTTCCTCCCACATCCCAAAGACGTGTGGGTTTTGTGTGTTAATTTGGATTGGGTGCAATTGTAAACTGTTCTAGTGCGTGGGGATCGATGGCTGGCGCGGATTCAGTGGGCCAAAGGGTCTGTTTCCGCGCTGTTTCCAAACTAAATCAAATTAAGGATAGCGGAGTCAGGGGGTATGGGGAGAAAGCAGGAACGGGGTACTGATTGAGAATGATCAGCCATGATCACATTGAATGGTGGTGCTGGCTCGAAGGGCCGAATGGCCTACTCCTGCACCTATTGTCTATTGTCTATTGTAAATGTGGAAAACTGTTAGACGCACAGATTAAATTACAGTGAAAGGGGGATTTGATTAATTTTATCTGCACGTGCGATATAAATATGGAAGAGGAATATGGCGAAGGAAAGCAAGTGACTGCAAGATTATACACAAGAGAAAGATGATCTTAATGTTGTCGTCTGATCTCCTGGCTAGATGTAATGTGATTGGAAATACAAAGCCCAGGTCAGCTTGTCCAATGTTTTGTGAATTGTCAGCGTTGTATGGGGAAGATGACAAGAATGCCAGAGGTTACTGGATCACTTCCTGGATCGGAGTTTCATTGTCTGAGCTTTGCAAGACCAAGAGGGCTGCAACCGCCCTAAACATCACTGAACCAGGAAAGGCAATTCGTCAGCCGAGGTGGGCACACCAGGAACTGCAGATGCTGGTTTAACAAACAAAAAAGACGCAGCGTGCTGGAGTAACTCCGCTGGTCAGGTGGCTTCTCTGGAGAGCATGGATCGGTGACGTTTCGTGTCGGGGCCCTTCTTCAGAAGACTTCATCAGAGTCCTATACATTATACAAGCACCAATTGGGCAGCACAGTGGCACAGTGGGTAGAGCCACTGCCTCACGGCACCAGAGACCCAGGTTTGATCCAGACCTCAGGAGCTGTCTGCTCGGAGTTTGCACATTGGCCCTGTGATCGCGTGGGTTTCCTCTGGGTCCTCCAGTTTCCTCCCGCATCCCAAAGACATGCAGGCTTGTAGGTTGTGTAGGAAAGAACTGCAGATGCTGGTTTAAATCGAAGGTAGACACAAAATGCTGGAGTAACTCAGCGGGACAGACAGCATCTCTGGAGAGAAGGAATGGGTGACGTTTCGGGTCGAGACCCTTCTTCAGACTGATGTCAGGGGAGGGGGTTGGACAAAGATAGAATGTAGTCGGAGACAGTAAGTCTAGTGGGATCCCACTACTGGCCATATCATCCCATCTCCACCCCTTTCTGCTTTCCGCAGAGACCGTTCCCTCCGAATCTCCCTGGTGAACTCGCCCCTTCCCACCCAAACCACCCCATCCCCGGGCACTTTCCCCTGCAACCGCAGGAGATGCAACACCTGTCCCTTTACCTCCCCCCTCAACTCCAATCAAGGACCCAAACAGTCTTTCCAGGTGTCAGAGGTTCAGTTGCACCTCCTCCAACCTCATCTACTACATCTGCTGTTCCAGGTGTCTACCTCTCTACGTCGGCGAGACCAAGCGCAGACGAAGCGATCGTTTCGCTGAACACCTATACTCAGTCCGTCTTAACCTACCTGATCTCCCAGTGGCTCAGCACTTCAACTCCCCCTCCCATTCCCAATCTGACCTTTCTGTGCTGGGCCTCCTCCATTGTCAGAGTGAGGTCAAGCGCAAATTGGAGGAACAGCACCTCATTTTGCTTGGGTAGTTTACACCCTAGCGGTATGAACATTGTCTTCTCTAACTTCAGATACCCCTTGCTTTCTCTCTCCACCCCCACCCCCTTCCCAGTTCTCTCACCAGTCTTACTGTCTCCGACTACATTCTATCTTTGTCCCGCCCCTTCCCCTGACATCAGTCTGAAGAGGGGTCTCGACCCGAAACGTCACCCATTCCTTGTCTCCAGAGATGCTGCCTGTCCCGCTGAGTTACTCCAGCATTTTATGTCTTCCTCTGGTTTGTAGGTCTCTATAAATTGCCCCTAGTGTGTAGGGAGTGCATGAGAAAGTGGGATAACAAAGAACTCATGGGAACGGGTGATTGTTGGTCAGCGTGGACTTGGTGGGCCGAAGGGCATGTTTCCTTGCTGTCATTCTAAATCTAAAACCTAGTTCAATTTAGTTTATTGTCACGTGTACTGAGGTACAGTGAAAAGCTTTTTTTTGTTGCATGCAATTCAGTCAGTGGATAGACTATACATGATTACAATCAAGTCCCCTACAGTGTACGGATACATGAATAACGTTTAGTGCAAGAGAAAGTCCAGTAAAGTCTGATTAAAGATAGTCCAAGGGTCTCCAATGAGGTAGATGTGAGGTCAGGACTGCTCTCTAGTTGGTGATAGGATGGTTCAGTTGTCTGGTAACAGCTGGGAAGAAACTGTCCCAGAATCTCAAGAGACTCAGGTTCGATCCTGACTACGGGTGCCGTCTGTACGAAGTTTGTACGTTCTACCCGTGACCTGCGTGGGTTTTCTCCGAGATCTTCGGTTTCCTCCCACACTCCAAAGATGTACAGGTTCGTAGGTTAATTGGCTGGGCAAATGTTTTTTTTAAAATTGTCCCTAGTGGGTGTAGGATAGTGTTAATGTGCGGGGATCGCTGGGCGGTGCGGACCCGGTGGGCCGAAGGGCCTGTTTCTGCACTGTATCTCTAAATCTAAATCTAAATCTAAATCTAAATCTGGACTAACACTAAATGTTAATTCCCCACAATCAGATTTCAGATTAATCAACAACTAAGCTGATCAATGCCATTTATTGGGGACAGAATTGGGCTTTAATTGCACTCCATGTGCTTTACGCCAACATAGGAAACGCAGTTTGTTTTTGTGTGTTTCTGCCTCCACAAGCCAATGGAGAGAGGTTCCAGTGTGCATTATCGACAGGATACATAACACAACAGGCCACATATCTTTCAACACCTTTTCCGGGCTCCATGAACCTCTCCTGTCAAGATGGACGGGAAGGAAGATCAAATGAGCCGCATCACTTCAAGTCCCCCCCAGCGACTCACACACTATCCCGATCTTGTTGGCCACCAGCCTTTTGTTCAACGTCAAGGTCAAAATCCCAGAGTCCCCTTCCAACACTGTGGCCCAGTGGCACAGCGGTAGTGCTGCAGCCTCATATCGCCAGAGACCCGGGTTCGATCCTGACCTCGGGAGCCATCTATGTGGAATTTGTACGTTCTCCCTGGTGACAGTGTGGGTTTTCTCTGGGTGCTCTGGTTCCCTCCCACATCCTAAAGACGTGCGGGTTTGTAGGGAAATGGACACAAAATGCTGGAGTAACTCAGCGGCTCGGGGAACACCTCTGGAGAAAAGGAATAGGTGACATTTTTGGGTCGGAACCATTCTTCAGACTGAAATATGAACGGTGAATATGAAACAGTGTTCGGGTGCTTGCTGGTTGGTGCTGACTCGGTTGGCTGAAAGACCTGTTTCAACTCAGTATCTCTAAACTAAACTAAGCTATACAAATTTCTTTCAACAGTACAGAGACCCAGGTTGAATCCCGATGATGAGTTCTGACTGTGCAGAGTTTGCACGTTCTCCCTGTGACTGCGTGGGTTTTCTCTGGGTGCTCTGGTTTCCTCCCATACCCCAAAGACGGGCGGGTTTGTAGGTTAATTGTCTTCTGTAAACTGCCCCCGGTGTGCAGAACTGGGATAACATGGAACTGTTGTACAGATCGTTGGGGAAATGTGGAAGGGCTCACCCTCACAAAGTGGGCAGCTATTTGCAATTTCACATTAAACCGGCAGCTCCTTCATGGGCGTGTAAACCCGAAAGCCTGTGGTCTCCTCAGGAGATCAGCAATGACACAGCCGGGCAGAGCTGGAGGAGGGAAGGCACGGCAATAAACTTTGCAGAGTCACATTGCACTGCACACACTGGCATCCTTCAGAGCACAGAACATAGAACAGTACAGCACAGGAACAGGCCCTTCAGCCCATAATGTCCATGCCCAACATGATGTCGCCGTCAAATCTTATACATTTTTTACATTTACATTTACAATAGGTGCAGGAGGAGGCCATTCGGCCCTTCGAGCCAGCACCGCCATTCAATGTGATCATGGCTGATCATTCTCAATCAGTACCCCATTCCTGCCTTCTCCCCACACCCCCTGACTCCACTATCCTTAAGAGCTCTATCCAGCTCTCTCTTGAATGCATTCAGAGAATTGGCCTCCACTGCCTTCTGAGGCAGAGAATTCCACAGATTCACAACTCTCTGACTGAAAAAGTTTTTCCTCATCTCAGTTTTAAATGGCCTACTCCTTATTCTTAAACTGTGGCCCCTGGTTCTGGACTCCCCCAACATTGGGATCATGTTTCCTGCCTCTAACGTGTCCAACCCCTTAATTATCTGCCTGCACTTCATAATCCAGGAGTTTGAGAACCTCGTAACCTGGTGCTGAGACAACAACTTCTCCCTCAATGTCAGCAAGACAAAGGAGATTGTAATCGAGTTCAGTTCACACACCCTGGTATACAATGATGGCACCGAAGTAGGGATGGTTGAAAACTTCAAGTTCCTAGGAAAAAAATATCATCAGAAATTTGTCCTGGACCAGCCAGCCACATTGATGGCCAAGAAAGCACACCAACGCCTCCACTTGCTCAGAGACTTATGAAGTTCAGCATGTCCCCAACAACCCTCACCAGCTTCTGCAGATGTGCCGTAGAAAGCATTTTATTGCATTGCATCACAGCGTGGTTTGGGAACAGCTCCGTCCAAGGCCACGTGAAATTGCAGAGAGTTGTGGATGCAGCCCAGACTATCATGCAAACCAACCTCCATTCCACTGACTCCATCTACACTTCATGCTGCCTCGGCAAGGCCACCAGCATAATCACACCCCAGTCATTCCCTCTTCTGCCGTCTCCCATCAGGAAATAGACACAGACATTTGAAAATGCATAACTCCTAGATTCAGGGACAGTTTCTTCCCGGCTGTTATCAGGCAACTGAACTGGACGAGAGAGCAGGCCTGACCTCCCATCTACCTCACTGGAGACCTACAAACTATCTTTAATCGGATTTTATTGGACTATATCTTGCACTAAATGCTTTACCCTGTGTCCTGTATCTACACATTGTGGGCGGCTTGATTGTAACCATGTATAGTCTTTCCGTTGACTGGATAGCATGCAACAAAAAGCTTTTCACTGTACCTCAGTACAGTAGACTGTACTAAACTAAACTTAGTGCACTGTACTGAACTAAATTCCCTCCATTCCCTGCATATTGATCTGCCTCTTAAATGCCACTAATGTACCTGCTTCCACCAGCACATTCCAGGCACCCACCACCCACTGTGTAAAAAAAACTCGCCCCTTACATCTGCTTTACACTTTGCCCCTTTCACCTTAAAACTGTACCCTCTGGAATTTGAATTTGGGAAAACTCTCGACCCTATGTACACGTCTAAGAATTACTGCTACAAGGTGGTCTGAATCACTCAGCCAGCATAACTCTGGATCAGACACGGAGATTCTGGAGTTCCCGGCAAAGGTGGAGAGGATTGTGTTACCTGAGAGACGAGTGTCGGGATGAATGTTCCTGAACCTCAGCCATCAGAGAAGCCAAGTTAGCTTTTGCTTCAATGCAACACCAGAAAATAGAGAAGGACTTGTACAGGAAGGAAACTGAGCGATGTGACCACAGTACATGCAAGTCATGCTGTTAACTCTTCACGCAACAGGAAGCTGAGGTACACGCAGAGAGCATTAGTGAGGTTGTTTGAGCTTGAGTTGGTTTATTGACACGTGTACCATTGTAAGGGTCTTCAAAGGTTAAGAGGCTCAACGACCACTCTCAACCCCGCGATGTACCATGGTGTTCCTCTCTTCCTAACTTTTGAATCCTCAAGATATTGCTGTCAGCATCATTAGAAACAGCACAGACTATATTTCTAACATTGTGCAAGAAGAGATCAGTGGGTCAGGCAGCAACTGTGCAGGGAATGGTCAGACCACATTCTGGGTTCCTCAGTAAAAATTTTGCATGAAATTTAGCTCTGGAGTTATCTTCATTTGCAACAGGACTGTCACCAACCCATTTCCAGCAACTGTACGTTCTCCCTGTGACCACATGGGTTTTCTCTGGGTGATCTGGTTTCCTCCCACACTCTCAAGACATACAGGTTTGTAGGTTAATTGGCTTGACTAAAAAAAAAAGAAAATTGTCCCTGGTGTACTCGTATATGGGGTGCTCGCTGGTCAGCACGGACTTGATGGGCCAAAGGGCCTGTTTCCACGATGCATCTCTAAAGTCTTAAGTCAAAAGTCAATGCAGTGAAAAATATTTACCAAAGGAGCAAATTACTCTTGGAATTTTTCCAAGTGAATTGCTGGTTCTAAAAGTTTTTTTTAAAGTTTAACACTACGTCTTTGAAAAACTGAAATTCAGGATATTAGCAAAGGAAAACAGGTAACGTATTCTTCTATTCAAATTCCAAACACGAGGCTGCCTCTCGTGCACCAAGAATCCGACTATTAATATCTCAAGAAGGATTTTGTGACTCGATTTTTTTGTCCATATTTTTCCTTTTCTCAGGAACGTCAGAGGTTGAGGAGAGAGACCTGATAGAAGAATATAAAATTACGAGCGGCTTAGATAGGGTGGACCTTCTTCCCCCAGGGTGGAAATGTCAAATGGTAAAGGGCAGAGCTCGAAGGTGAGAAGGACAAAGTTTAAAGGAGATGTGCCGGGCATGTTTTTGTTTACACAGTGGGTGCCTGGAACACTCTGCCAGGGGTAGTGGTGGAGGCAGATATGATAGTGGTGGTTACGTCTCTTCGGTAGGCACTTGGATATGCAGGGAATGGAGGGATATGGATTATGTGAAGGTAAATATGGTAGGTAGAGAGAGGTTGAGCAGGCTAGAACTCTATTGCTTGGAGCACAGAAGGATGAGACCATTGCATGGGATTTCTCTGGGTGCTCCAGTTTTCTCCCACATTGCAAAGACGTGCGGGTTTGTAGATTAATTGAAAAAGGGGAATCCAGAATATAGGTCTCAACATTGCAGCACACCAGTTCCATAGACAAAGTCCAATGTCCGCAATTGGGTAGAGGTCAATCGGACCGAAAAAGAACGTAATTGAGTAGAAACAAGGAACTCCACAAGCTGCTTTAGCAAGGAAAGACACAAAAATGCTGGATTAATCACTAGAGGATATGGATAGGCAACGTTTCAGGTCGAGATCCTTCTTCAGACCCGAAATGTCACCTATCCATGTCCTCCAGAGATACTGCTGAGTTACTCCAGCACTTGCGTACCAAACAAGATTCCAGCATCTGCAGTTCCTTGTGCCTACATTTTGCTGATTCCCAACTACTTACCAACAATGATTTATTTTTAGTTTAGTTTAGAAATACAGCGTGGGATCGCCCTTCGGCCCACCGAGTCCATGCCGACCAGCGATCCCCTGCACATTAACACTACTCTACACAACAAGGACAATTTTACATTTATAGCAGGCCAATTAACCTACAAACCTGTAAGCCTTTGGAGTGTGGGAGGAAACCGAAGATCTCGGAGAAAACCCACGTGGTCACGGGAAGAACGTACAAACTCCGTACAGACAGCACCCGTGGTCAGGATTGAACCTGGGTCTCTGGCGCTGTAAGGCAGAACCTCTACCACTGTACTGCCCTAATGATGACCAAGACACTAAATACTGGAGTGACTCAGCAGGTCAGGCAGCATCTCTGGAGAACATGGATAGATGATGTTTTGGGTCGGGACCCTTCTTCAGACTTGTCGGGGAGGGAATTGTTTGTGAATGGAGGGATATGGATCATGTGCAGGCAGAAGAGATTAGTTTATCTTGGCATCATGTTCGGTACATACATCGTGGTATGATTGGCTTGTTCCTGTGCTGTGCCTTTTCTATGTTTCTACAGTACAAACAAGGAACTGTAGATGCTGGTTTGTACCAAAGATATGTTTCCATGTTCTAAATATGGAGATTGTTGGGGTAACTCGTAAATCTTCTCCGCACGCTTTCTATCTTGAGGCCATCTTTCCTATGACATGGTGCCCGAAACTGAACACGATACCCTAAATGCGGCCTCACCAATGCCTTGCACAACTGCAACGTGAGCTCGCTGTTGTTCGTTAGTTATTGAGGGTCAAACTGGCATTCACAGGACCCAGGACCATGCTGTAACAGTAACGTTCAGGGTGACCATGACTCACGTCCGGTAACCACACACCAGTGAAATGTGGCTCGCGCATTAATCCACTGACTCATATCTTCCCCCTTCAAACAAACAGCTCGTCCATTAATAACCAATGTTCTAGACAAAATGCTCACCCACTTTCCACCATGGCAATGTCTTTACTTTAGATTTCACTTTCGAGATACAGCATGGAGGCAGGCTCTTCAATCCACTGCCCGCATCGTCCAGCGATCACCACGTACACTCGCACTATCCTACGCACATTTACAATGTTTCACCAAAGCCAATCAATCTATGGACCTGTACGCTTTTTGGAGTGCTTTTTGGAAGCCAGAGCACCTGAGGAAAACCCACATGGTCATAGGGAGAACGTACAAATCCGTACAGACAGCAACCGTAGTCTGGATCAAACCTGGGTCTCTGGCATTGTGAGGCAGCAACTCTACCGCTGCACCACAGTGCCATTTGAATACTATAAACGTGCTGCTTGTGGAGTGTAAGGGATGAAAGCCTCTAGACTTTGCTCATCATGGTCTCATTAGACCCTTGGGATGAACGTTATTAAGCAAGGAGTAGGAGAAAAGGGCCTGTCCCACTTTAGGCGATTTTAAGGCGACTGCCGGCGACTGTCAAAGTCGTAGCAGATCGCCAAACTTTTCTTCTACCCGACGACAATGACCACGACAATACCGAGTCAGGTCGAGATTACAGCGTCTTCGGAAACATAGTGAAATTCCCACGCTGTCAATGCTTCTCCGGCGTCCTAATTTTCGCTGAAATCACTGTCAAGTCAGTAAGTACTTGAGAGTTTTGAACTATAACATCTTGTATGGGTTACTTAAAAACCAAGCATCACTGTAACAAGGCATAAACTGGATTGACTTCCAGTTTACTAATAGCAGTATTAAAAAAATAATTTAAAAAGTGGTTAAGTGGATTTTTGTGAAAAGTGTGTGGGCATTCTTTGAAAATGTACGGGTGATGCATATCTGGTTTCTGGGTTGCATATCTGGGTTGGGAGCCCACTTTAAATGTAATGGCTGATGGCCATAAACATCACGAAATTCCCACGCTTAGCTGACCGTCAAACTGTCGCCTCCAATCTACCTGTCAAATGTCCTGACGGTAAATAAATTGGTTAAACACAAGCATTTTATGGTATAGTGAAATGACTTTACTTATTTTAATATTCCGTGCTTCTAAATGCATCTAAGTGAACCTAGCAAACCTGGGGACAGCATGCGACAGCGCCCACAATAAGCAACGATACCTGGCGACAAGCCAGCTGTCGCCGAGAAATTTCATTCCGGACGATTTCTCAGCGACGCGCTGAGATCCACTACGATTCTTGGAAGACTCCTCACGATCGTGCCCGCGACACCCCGGCGAACTGTCGGCGACAGCCTAGTTGCCGGCAGTCGCCTTAAAATCGCCTAAAGTGGGACAGGCCCTAAATGCTCCAAAGTCAAAGCTCAGTTGGTGAGTCACTGTGGCAGATGTTTTGTGAAGAGCGTGGGTGAATATTTTTGGAAGACCTTGATGTCATGCTTCCTTTGAGTATCACAGCTAACTCCTCTGCAATGTCACCACACCTCCTCACCCGAGAGTAATTGGAAGTAGAAGGGCATAACCAGCGATCAATCTGAAGAAATGTCCCAACCCATCACCTATCCATGTTCTACAGGGATGCTGCCCGACCTGTTGAGTTACTCAGGCACTTTGTGTCTTTTTACTTTATACACCACCGTCTGCAATGTTCCTTGTTTCTGCATTTATACTTTCAGCTGGGGTGCTGTATTCTGAAATGGCCCCACACCGACGCAAAGACTCCGATGAGTTATGCTTAAGTACATTCATAATGTTGTACTTAGATGATTCAAACTCACTGGAGCATAGCCAGGTCCTAGTGCATTACATCATGCTTATAAACACAGTGCAATGCATCAGCATGTCACTTGCTGGACCACCCATGCACCAAGCATGCGTATTAGGCAACATTAAGGTGACTCTTAACAGTCAAAAGTCACAAAAAGGTTTAGGTTTAACATTGGCACGTGTACGGATGGACAATGAAAAGCTTTGTTTTGCATGCGAGCGGCACAGTGACGCAGCGGTAGAGTTGGTGCCTTAAGGGCCTGTCCCAATTAAGCGATTTTTAAGGCGACTACCGGCGACTGTCAAAGATCGTAGCAGTCACCAAAATTTTCTTTTACCCTACGACAATGACCACAACAATGCCGAGTCAGGTCGATACAAGTTACTTTCTTTGTGAAACTAGCACCTGGCTAAGAGATTACACCGTCTTTGGAAACGTCGCGAAATTCCCACGCTTACCTGACCGTCAAACTGTCGCCTCCAATCTACCTGTCAAATGTCCTGACGGTAAATAAATTGGTTAAACAAAACTATCTTCTGGTATCTTCAAATTCCTTTTCTTAATTTAATATTACGTGCTTCTAAATGCATCTGCGACAACCTAGCAAACCTGGGGACAGCATGCGACAGCGCCCGCAATAAGCTACGATACCTGGCGACAAGCCAGCTGTCGCCGAGAAATTTCTATCTGGAAAATGTTTCCGCGACGCGCTGAGATCCGCCACGATTCATTGAAGACTCCTCACGATCATGCCCGCCCGCGACACCCCGGCGAACGTTCGGCGACAGCCTAGTCGCCGGCAGTCGCCTTAAAATTGCCTAAGTGGGACTGGCCCTATACAGCGCTGGTTCGATCCTAACTACGGGTGCTGTCTGCACGGAGTTTGTACGTTCTCCCCGTGACCGCGTGGGTTTTCTTCGGGTGCTCCGGTTTCCTCTCACGCTCCAAAGATTTACAGATTTGTAGGTTAATTAGCTTCAGTAAAAATTGTAAATTGTCGCTAGTGTGTAGGATAGTGCTAGTGCAAAGTCTATTCAATCAGATTGATATATACCATACATAAATACAATCAAGTCAACTCAAGTGCAAGTGCTTGTAGAGCAAAGGGGAAGATACAGAGTGCAGAATATAGATCTCAGCATTGTAGCGCATCAGTTCCATAGACAAAGTCCAATATCTGTAACGCGTTATAGGTGGATTGTGCAGTACCCTAGCTTATGGAAGAACCGTTCAGAAGGCTCATAGAAATATAGAAAATAGGTGCAGGAGTAGGCCATTCGGCCCTTCGAGCCAGCATCGCCATTCAATATGACATGGCTGATCGTCCAAAATCAGTACCCCGTTCCTGCTTTCTCCCCATATCCCTTGATTCAGTTAGCCCTAAGAGCTGTATCTAACTCTCTTTCTTGAATATATCCAGTGAATTGGTCTCCACTGCCGTCTGTGGCAGAGAATTCCACAGATTCACAACTCTCTTGGTGATAATGTTGGGGAAGGAGCTGTTCCTGAATCTGGTGGTATGCGCTTTTGATTTTCTGTTTCTTCTGAGGGATGGGAGCAGGGAGACGGAGAAATGATCAATAGTTAATGGTGGTTCAATAGTTTTTCATTATCACGTGTATATGCGTAGAGTGAAATTCTTTTTTTACATGCAGCTCAGTAAAGTGTTGCCATACCGAATCACAATCCCTGATAGTACTACGTGTATAGCAATAGTCCACTGAGACTGCATGCAAGCGCCGTGAGGTTTTGGCGCCATTTCCAATGTCCCGTTCCGTCCACGCGCTCAATCCAGGCGAGCCCCAGGCTGCTGCAGGATGTCCAGCCGTCGCCGCCATCCGGATTGTCCGGAAAACCGTCGTCCCACCCCTCGCCCGGCCACCTTCAGCCTTTGTGTCCCGGGGGCGCCTCCCACAGCTGACCTTGAGGACGTGGAAGGTACGATGCCAGATAGCACTTGGTGCCAGACGCGTGCTGTCTCAGGTGAGCCAGTCTGGTGGCTGGAATCAACAGCATCTACCACCCACCTCAGATCGTTGGCCAACATGGCCATCTGTAGGTCAGAATGTGGCACACCGTCGCTCCATATTCAGGCCAGGGTTGTCAACCAGGGCCTGGAGGATGGCCAACATATTGTTTGTAGTGGCTGGAGAGAGATGTCATTGCACTTGCGGCTCCTGGCAGGATCTCCATGTTTAACAGCAGTAAGTGACTGATGTGAAATGCATCCTATTGCAGTACAACAATGTATCCATTAGCAAGGTTGAGTGTACTGAATTCTTGAAATGCCAATGTATCAGAACCTGTCCATCAGCTGAAGGTCGGTGTATCGCAATGGGCCCAGAAGCAAACTATCATTGTTCTATTAACTGAACGTCAATGTACCACACTGTAACCGTTGCAAGGGAAGTGATGTGTTGTAATGCGAAGAATCCAGAGAAGGGACTGGCCTTCTGGCCCTTCGAGTCCGCTTTGACATCCATCAACTGGGTGGCACGGTGGCGCAGCGGTAGAGTTGCTGACTTACAGCGCCAGAGACCCGGGTTCGTTTCTGACTACGGGTGCTGCCTGTACGGAGTTTGTACGTTCTCCTTGTGAACACGTGGGTTTTATCTGGGTGCTCGGGTTTCCTCCCACACTCCAAAGACGGGTGGGTTTGTAGGTAAAGGTTAATTGGCTGCTGTAAATTGCCCCGAGTGTGTAGGATAAAACTAGTGTCTGTGTGATTGTTGGTCAGCACGGACCCGGTGGACCGAATGGACCATATCAATAAACTAAACTAAACTGGTCATGTGCAGGCAGATTAGTGTTGGCCTTGGCATCATGTTCGGCACAGACATTGTGGGCTGAAGGCCTGTTCCTGTGCTGCAATGTCCTATGTTCTGATAGGTATAATTCCTTCCCAAAGCCATTTCCTCCAAATCTATTCTACCCATCCCCACCAACTATTGATTCAACACCCCAACCACCCAGCCCGCACCCGTCTCCCCTCACCAACAACCCACATTCCATAGCAGCTTTTCCTTGACCTGATCCCTCCTCCATTCATCAAATAGTCTGGATAACCCAATCTGTAGCCAGCCTCTCAACATGCAGCATGACCCAATCCAACTCCCCCAGCAGACGATGCAAGAGAGAGACTCAAGAGTGGCCCATCTTGCGGTCCTCGACATCTTGCTGCTCATGCACGGCTGCATTTCCCAAGGAGAAGACCTCCAACAAAATGTCCCACTGACTGCCGTGTGAACCAACTTCGTAATGTGTCTTCAGTGGCGCCGACCAATTGTGAGTGCAATTAAACAGATTTAAAGGAAAATAGCCGGATTCAAAGGGTCTGAAGAAGGATTCCGACCCAAAGCGTCAACTATTATTTTTCTCCAGAGATGCTGCCTGACCTGCTGAGTTACACCAGCACTTTGGTGTCTATTTCCAAAGGGAGTCAGCTCGAGTTACAGCTGTTCACTTTTACCCAAAGTTTATCTTAGCATCATGTTCAGCACATGCATTGTGGGGTCGAAGGGCCTGTTCTTGTGCTGTATGACCTATGATCTTGTTTCCTGTTCCTTTGAGATTCTTGTGCTATTTTTGCCCTATTAACAACCCTGGGCAGCCCAGTGGTGGAGCTGATAGAGCCGCTGCCTCACAGCGCCAGTGACCCACGTTCGATCCTGACCTCGGGTGCTGTCTGCTTAATGGAGTTTTCACGTTCTCCCTGTGACCACGTGGGTTTCGTCCGGGTGCTCCAATTTCCTCCGACATCCCAAGGACGTGTGAGTTTGCAGGTTAACTGGCCTCTGTAAATTGACCCTAATGTGTAGGGAGTGGCTAAGAAAGTGGGATAACATAGAACTAGTGTGAATGAATGATCGATGGTCGGCCTAGACTTGGTGGGCCAAAGGGCCTGTTTCCATGCTGTATCTCTAAAGTAAACTAAACTGTACAGATTTTCTGTTCTAACACTACTTGAAGCCTGAGGATTTATACTTTTCTTGCAGTGTGGATAAATGCAGCTGTAAAATTTCTATTTGGAAATTGCATAACATTCAAAGAGATACTGGTTATTCTCGGAGAACGTGGTTTCAATTACTATATAATAATTTCCAGAAGATGGTATTTATGGTATCTGTGCCTCAAACAATAGCAGAACAAACTGACTTGAAAGCAATTGTGTTTTTATTGATCAAGAAAAGCCAGATTCAAATGTTGTTATAAAGCGGAGTTGGAATGGTGGTGGAGGGGGGAGGGGTGGGGTGATTAAAGAAGCATAATGGTATTTCCCTGACCAAAATCCCCCATATGGGATGTAGAATTTCACTCTCAATTTAACATTCACTAGGATGTTGCCAGGACTCTAGGGCCCTGAGCTATACGACTTTAGTTGTTGGAGCGCAGGAGGATAAGGGGTGTAATTATACAGGTGTACACAATCACAAGGGGAATAGACAATAGACAATAGACAATAGGTGCAGGAGGAGGCCATTCGGCCCTTCGAGCCAGCACCGCCATTCAATGTGATCATGGCTGATCATTCTCAGTACCCCGTTCCTGCCTTCTCCCCATACCCCCTGACTCCGCTATCCTTAAGAGCTCTATCTAGATAATGTGAATGCATAGAGTCTTTATCCCAGAGTAGAGGAATCAAGAACTCAAGGTATATGAGATCATGAGTGGGAGAGATAGGGTAAGTGCATGATCTTTTACCTATGGTAGGGGAATCAAGAACCAGAGGGCAGAGTTTTAAGGTGAAAGGGATAAGATGTTTAATAGGAACCGGGAGAGAAACTTTTTCACACAGAGGGTGGTGGGTATATGGAACCAGCTGCCATAGGAGATAGTGAGGCAGGAACAATAATAACATTTAAAAGACACTTGGATATTAACATGGATAGGAAGGGTTTAAATAACGTGGATAGGAAAGGATATGGATGAAACACAGGCAGGTGAGATTAGTGCAAATGGGGCGTCTTGGTCAGCATGGCCAAGTTGGGCCGATGGGCCTGTTCCTGTGCTGTATGACTCTATAACATGCTGCACTGCATCCACAGTGGTTGCCTCCCAATGTTCTTGAGTATATTGTGTACCACTCTATGATATCCCGTCTTCTTCCCCTCCATTATCAGGCTTCTGCAGTCCTTCCATAAGCTGGGGCACCGTCCCGATTCACTTCTACCCCATTGTGGACATTGGACTTTGTCTCTGGAACTGATGCGCTACAATGCTGAGAACTATATTCTGCACTCTGCATCTTCCCCTTTGCTCTACCTTTTACACTGGAGTTTGACTTGATTGTATTTATGTATGGTATTATCTGATCTGATTGGATAGGGTGCAATACAAAGACTTTCATTGTACCTCACTGCACGTGATAATAACAAACCTAAACCTAATACCCACATACTTAGTTGCAACGAATTGGAGATATGTCTCTACTTTTCCTGCGTTGATATCCAGAACATTACCTCTGTACTGTCTTGGTCGTTCTGTAACTATGACACGCTGCCATTTTATTCTGCACACTGTCATTTTCCTCCTCATAATGAAGATCACCAGTCCAAGACCTGGGTGCGATGGACAGTTTCATCTCATTTCCTTTTGGTCTCTGAAGAACAGACAATTAAACATGAAGTCCATGAATTAATTCATTCATTAATCAATCTGATTAATTTTTAAATTCACAAATGTTAAGCTTGCCTTCGTAGGTCAGGGCATTGAGTAGAAGAGTCAGGAAGTCATGAAACAGCTCTGTAGGAAGGAACTGCAGATGCCGGTTTAAACCGAAGATAGACACAAAATGCTGGAGTAACTCAGCGGAACAGGCAGCATCTCTGGAGAGAAGGAAGGGATGACCCTTCTTCAGTCTTCAGACTTCTTAACCCGAAACATCACCCTTTCCTTCTCTCCAGGGATGCTGCCTGTCCCACTGAGTTTCTCCAGCATTTTATGTCTATCTATAGGACTTTGGTCAGGCTGCATTTGGAGTATTGCTTGCAGTTCTGGTTGCCCCATTACAGGAAGGGTGTGGAGGCTTTGGAGGGGGTGCAGAGGAGGTTTACCACAATAACGGCTGGATCAAGGGGGTATTAGCTCTAAGGAGAGGTTGGATGGACTTGGGTTACTTTCTCTGCAGTGCCGGATGTTGAGGGGAGACTTGATTGCTGTATCTAAAATTTTGAGATAGAGTAGACAGTTGGAGGATGGAAATAGCAATGACTTTAAGGTCATAGCTTTAACGTGAGAGGAGGAAAGTTGAAAGGAGATGAGCAGGACAAGTTTTTAATTTACACAGAGGATGGTGGGTGGGTGTAACGTGCTGGTGGTGTATGACCTATGATGGTGGTGGTGGAGGTAGACACGATTGTGGCATTTTAGCGGCTTTTGGATAGGCACATGGATTTGCAGGGAATGGAGGAGTATGGATCACGTGCAGGCAGATGAGATTAATTTATCTTGACATCATGTTCAGCCCGGACAGGCATTGTGAGCGGAAGGGCCTGCCCCTGTGTTCAGTGTTCTAGGTTAGCATAGGTGTGGAACTCTTCTGGTTATTCCCACACACCACACACCTTTGGATCAGACACTGGGTAAAGCTCTCTTTATTTAAATAAACTAGAGTTCAGTGCCACCCACAGAGCTGCACTTTGTCCATCTGGCTGAATCAGACCATTGCTTGTGGTAAGATCGATCAAGTTCAACAATGAATGGCAAATCATTGCCAGGTGATTAGCTAATGGGAACTTGTTTACAAGTTCGAGTTTGGGCGGCACAGTGGCACAGTGGTAGTAGAGTTGCTGCTTTACAGCGCCAGAGACCCGTAAAGGGGTCGATCCTGACTCCGGCTGTCTGTGAGTTTGTAGGTTCTCAGGTTCGCATGAACTTTCTCCGGGTGCTCCAGTTCCCTCCCACATTCCAACGATATGCAGACTTGTACAGATTGGCTCTGGTGTGTCGGATAGTGCTAGTGTACGGGGATCGCTGGTTGGCGTGGACTCGGTGGGCCGAAGGCCTGTTTCCGTGCTGTATCTCTAAACTAAAGCAAAGTCAAAGAGTCATATGACACGGAAACAGGCCCTTCAGCCCAACATGTCCATGCTGAACAAGATGCCCCATCTAATCTAGTCCAATTAGCCAGCATGGGCAAGTTGGGCTGAAGGGCCTGTTTCCATGCTGTATGACTGTAGCTCGATTGTTTTTCCTTACCTTTTTTACCTCCACCTTCCATCTCTCTTTGTCCATTTTCTCCTGGTCCAATCTCTCCCCCTCTTCTCTCAGATACTTCAATCGTTGTCTGTCTTCCATCTGAGCTCTCTCCACCTCCTCCTTCTCCCTTAGCTTCCGCTCACACTGGCGGCTCTCCTCCCCCTGCTCTTGTTTCCTATGGAGCATCCTGCTCTCCTCCTCCATCTGCCATGCCTTCAGCTTGCCCATCCCTGCCTCCTCTCGGTCCTCTTGCTCCCTCCTCTCCCTCACGGTGAAGCTGAGCCCCACAGTGGAGTCGGTGACGTGACCCTCCTCCGACAATCCCTGCTCCTCCCTCCGTTTCTGCCGACGCTCTTCTCTTCTCTGAGTCCAGTCACTGAAGCCTTCGTCCTCATCCAGGGCAGAATTGGTCGACTTGCAGTTCAAGTCATATCTGTGATCAACCAAGAAGAAAAAAAAACCAATTAATGAATAAACTCTTATTTATTAAATCAGAACACAAAGTGCTGGAGTAACTCAGCGGGTCAGCCAACATCTCTGAAGGACGTGGAAAAGCGAGGTTTCAGGTTGGGATCCTTCTTCAGACCTGAAATGTCATCGACCCATGTCCTCCAGAGATGCTGCCTGACCAGCTGCGTTACGCCAGCACTTTGTGTACCAATCAAGATTCCAACATCTGCAGTTCCTTGTGTCTATATTTTACTGCTTCCTAACAACTTGCCAACTTGATTATGAGCTAGGTGCTGGTCAGGCAGCATCTCTGGAGGAAAGTGCTGGAGTAGCTCATTGGGGTTAGGCAGCATTCCTGGGAAATTATGGATAGGTGATATTTCGGGTCGGGTCCCTTCTTCAGACTTCAGACTGGAAAACATGTATAGGTGACGTTTTGGGTTGGTCTTCGGTCTTTTTCAGATTGAAGAATGGTCCTGAGCCAAAATGTCACCAAAATTCCAAGTTCTCCAAGGATGCTGCCTGACCAGCTGAGTTACTCCAGCATTTTGTGTCTTTCCTTGGTAAACCAGCATCTGCAGTTCCTTGTGTTTACTTAATGCTGACTTAGTTATTGCTCTCTGTTTGCTGAATTTCATCCACACTAATGCATTCCTCTAATCCCCTGAGCCAGTGTTTTATGTAACAAACCTTTACGTGGTGCCTTAAGTTGTTGCTTAATCTTGCAAGGCATCCACAGACAGACGCACATTTGACAAGACAATACAGCAGTAACATCTCATTGTTCACAACAGTCAAAATCAGTATTTTGCTGGAAATAGCCCATGAGCGAGGGGGACTGTTCGATTGACCTCTACCCCATTGTAAACATTGCACTTTGTCTCTGGAACTGATGCGCTACAATGTGGTAAACTATATTCTGCACACTGTATCTTCCCAATTGCTCTACCTATTGTACTTGAGTTTGACTTGGTTGTATTGATGCATGGCATCATCTGATCTGTGTGGATAGCATGCAAATCACTGTACCTCGATACGCGTGACAATATTAAACCGAATCCTAAATCTTTTCCTCCTGAATTTGTGGTGCCGCTATCACACTGCAACTAAAGGAAGTTTTTCTCCAAAGAATTCAAGTTGCACCAACTGCCGTCTCTGAAGGTCAACCAATAGACTAAAGCCATGCTGAACGACCACGGAGAACTAACATTGAATTTCTATGGCACTTCTCAAGAACATTTGTAACGGTGTGTAAAAAAAATACTCATCCTGCTTTTAATTAGGTTGTCGATTTCTTGCCAACAAAATGCTTGGCTCAGAAAGAAAGTTAACATTAACAGTGCGGTTTCCTCTTTTGTATAGTGTAATGTCTTTCTTCAACTGCCTGTACAGTAATACGAGTCCATTCACTGCAGCCACTGTGTTCTTTGTAAAGCAGATTCATTGAAACAAGATGTACTGCTAATTCCTTGCATAATCTTTAATCGCAGATTGGGAAGCTGCCACGATATTTTATGGGGCATCAACGTTTTGCACACTGAGATCACACATCAGGTCTCAGTCAAACCCAACCATCCCGAGAGCATTGTACATTCAAAGGGCTTTGTGAAAACTCGCATTCTCTTCTGGCATTCTGTACCTTTCAGTAAATGCAATTATACCGTGGGTCGTACAGTGATGACGCTTTCCAGGAATTATCACAACATTTTGTCTGTAGAGTAGCTCGTGTTTTTTCAAATGCAAAGCTCCAATGGAAGCCGGGAGCTCTCCGGCATCACTATTCTCTGCACCTTCCATCCAGGAAAGCTGGCTACAATCTCTGCTTCACAAAGATGTGTTCCTCGATACACTCCGGATTAATACACTCAACACACTCACAATTAATACACCCAATACACTCACAAATATTACTCAATACACTACCAATTACTAGACTCACCTCACTCACGATTAATGCTCAATCAACTCATGATTAATACTCAACCCACTCACGATTAACACTCAATCCACTCATGATTAATACTCTATACACTCATGATTAATACTCTATCCACACATGATTAATACTCAACCCACTCACGATTAACACTCAATCCACTCATGATTAATACTCTATACACTCATGATTAATACTCTATCCACTCATGATTAATACTATCCACTCATGATTAATACTTTATCCAATCATGATTAATACTCTATCCACTCATGGTTAATACTTAATACACACGCGATTAATACTCTATGCACTCACAATTAGTACATTCAATACACTCCCAATTAATACACTTGGTACATTCCCAATTAATATACCCAATATTCTCAGGATTAATACACCCAATAAATTCCCGATGAATGCACTTAATACACTCACGGTTGTGCAGCCAACGCCTGCTCTATGACTGTTCTGGGCCTGCACTCACTGGAATTCAGAAGGATTGGGGGGGGGGGAGGGAATCTCAGTGAAACCTACCCAATAATGAAAGGCCTGAATAGAGTGGATGTGGAGAGAATGGTTCCAGTGGTGGGAGAGTCTAGGACCAGAGGGCACAGCCCCAGAATAAAAGGACGTGCCTTTAGAATGGTGATGAGGAGCAATTCCTTTAGCAAGAGGGTGGTGAATCTGTAGAATTTATTGCCACAGGTGGATTGAACTAGAAAACAGGTGGAACATAAGATTCCAAAATTGCTTCCAGGTAACATCTGGTTAAAAATGACATTCTAGTGATTTTCCTTCTCCTTTCCATTCTATCCTCTGGCTTAAACAGCAAAGAAGTCAGCAAAACATTCTGTGTCACAATCATGTTGTTTAGAATGCCTGCTAAATATTTGTAAGTCACATTTGTTGTGTAAATGGAACAGTAACTCCAACATAGTGACTGATTGGTGTACAAGCTGAGGTTTGTCAGCCCACCTGGGTCCACGCCGACCATCGATCACCTGCTCACACTAGATCTATGTTATCCCACTTTATCATCCACTCCTTACACACCTGGGACAATTTACAGCGGACAGTTAAGCTACAGACCGCACATCTTTGGGATGTGGGAGGAAACCGGAGGAAAACCGTGCGGTCATGGGGAGATCGTGCACACTCCGGACAGACAGAACCCTGAGGTCATTTGGTCCAAACCCGAAACAATGCACATATTGAAAATTGACACAAAATGCTGGTGCAACTTAGTCTGAAGAAGGGCCCTGTCCAAAACGTGGCCTATCACTGTTCTCCAGAGATGCTGCCTGACCCGCTGAGTTACCCCGTCCCATTGTATCTTCCATTGGTGTCATAGTGTCTATCAGTGTGTTAACTAGATCTCAGAGTTGCCAGATAGCTATTATAAACCATGCATGGTAATGGACCTACTGGTTTTCCGTGCTCATTCGGTGGCTTTCAAACGCAGGCATGGATGGGGTGCTGCCGGCGTCGGACCCATTCCCGTCATCGTCATAGCGACGCGCTTCACGCGCCCGTCTCCGGCGCTCCCGGGCTATCTCCTCCTCATCTTCTACGCTCCGCTGTGCAGTCAACCTGATGGAAAAGAGCAACACAACATTAGACCAGCGGTCGGCATCTAATTTAGTTAGCGGATAATTAATGATATCTTAATAGCATTTCAATATTTAGGTCTAAATAAATATCTAAGATCTAAGATATTTATCTTAGATAAACAAGATATATATATATATGTGTGTGTGTGTGTGTGTGTGTGTGTGTGTGTGTGTGTGTGTGTGTGTGTGTGTGTGTGTGTGTGTGTGTGTGTGTGTGTGTGCGCGTGCGTATATGTGTGTGTGCGTGTGTGTATATGTGCGTGTGTTATATGCATAGACACACATATATATAGGTGTCTGTGTATATATGTGTATGTTTGTGTGTAAAAATGGAGGCAGAGAACATAGAACAGTAGAGCACAAGAACAGGCCCACAATGCAGAGAATGGTGGGTATACGGAACAAGTTGCCAGAGGAGGTTGTTAGTTTAGTTTTTTTTTAGATTTAGAGATACAGCTCGGAAACAGGCCCTTCGGCCCACCGGGTCTGCGCAGCCCAGCGATCCCCGCACATTAACACTATCCTACACCCTAGGGACAATTTTTACATTTGCCCAGCCAATTAACCTACATACCTGTACGTCTTTTGGAGTGTGGGAGGAAACCGAAGATCTCGGAGAAAACCCACGCAGGTCACGGGGAGAACGTACAAACTCCGTACAGACGGCGCCCGTAGTCAGGATCGAACCTGAGTCTCCGGCGCTGCATTCGCTGTAACTTGAGTCTCCGGCGCTGCGCCACAGAAATACAGCATGGAAACAGGCCCTTCGGCCCACCGAATCCACGTCGACCAAAGATCACCCATTCGCACTAGTTCTATCCTACACACTGGGGACAATTTACAGAAGCCAATTAACCTACAAACCCGCATGTCTTTGGGATGTGGGAGGAAACTGTACCACTGCGTGGTCGCAGGGAGAACATGAAAGTTCCGTACAGACCGCACCCTAAGTCAGGATCAAACCTGGGACTTTGGTGCTACGCCACTGAGGCAGGTACCATAACAACATTTAAAAGACACTTGGATAGTTACATGGATCTTTGGGATGATTAATACTCTATACACTCATGATTAATACTATCCACTCATGATTAATACTCAACCCACTCACGAAAGGTTTAGAGGGATCGGGGCCAAATGCAGGTAAATGGGACCAGCTCAGATGGGGATCATGGTAGGCATGGACCAGTTGGGCCAAAGGGCCTGTTTCTGTGCAGCATAACTCTATGACTCTGCGTCATCTATATACTAAAACTCTCGTTTGTTATCTTGTTTGTGACTGAACTTCAGCCATAAACGGTACACGATAGCGCGACAATTTTAGGCCCACCTTACTCACCATTGTCACTTTAGTGATAATGCAAGTAGTTTTATTGAAATCGGTATTATATATTTAAAGTTATTCACATTTTTAAGTTTAAAAGGAGCGGAGGGGGAGGGAGGGAGGGGGGAAGGGGGGAGTGGGGGAGAAGGGAGAGGGGGGGTTGAGGAGAGAGGGGGGGGGGAGGGGGGTTGCTGCACCAATGCAGGAGAGGTTTGGGCCCAACGGGTCCACTGGTCTAGTATGTCAATAGACTTCTTATCAGAACGTAACCATGATGAAAGCACAAAGTGCTGTAGAAACTCAACAGGTCAGGCACCATCTGAGGGGCAACCGACACACGACTTTTCGGGTTGCGACTGAAGAAGGGGCCGAGCTGAAACGTCATCTTTCCATTCCCTCCACAGGTGCTGCCTGACCCGCTGTGTTCCTCCAGCACTTTGTGTTTTGCTCAAGATTCTGGCATCTGCAGTTCCTCGGTCTCCCTGGCACCATGATGAAGGTGGGATACAATTGTTTTGCAGCTCGTGAATATCTTTGCTTAGAAACAGGTGAAATGAACCTTTCACAAGGGGCTCCACACATTCCTACAAAACTGGCAAAGAATCAGGGAAACCACACAGAAACACTGTGTACCTCTTCTCATACTTGATTGGCCATTCATCTGCCAAGCTTTCAACACAGGTTGAAAGGGGTGGATGGTAGAACATACAGTCTCCTTCAGTGCAAGATTAATTTCAGAAAGAGATCACTTTCAAAATGGCTTCATCAGATGCACTCTGAGGAAATTGGCTCCACTTCATTTCACTGAAATAAGCCAGCCAAGCCCAACAGTTTAGATTACTAACAGACATGTGTATTTGGGAAAATAATTCTCTGAATTCACTTAAGCACTACAAACAATGTGTATCTTTGGGACATCAAGGATTGACTTAATCTAATCAAGACCATCCGAGACGAGACTCCACAAGTGCCATCAACATACAATTGTGTGTAAATACTTGTCTGTATCTTGGGTCCGGCAGGGTGGCGCAGTGATAGAGTTGCTGCCTCATAGCGCCAGAGACCCAGGTTCGATCCCGACTATGAGTGCTGTCCGCACAGTCAATAGTCAATAGTCGTTTATTTGTCACATACACATAAATGTGTAGTGAAATGAAACATTACCCGCAGTTGAAACACTAAGACCAATAAGAATAATCAATAAAAATGCAATAACACATACAATCATACACTAACACCAAACAAAAGAAACATCCATCACAGTGAGTCTCCTCCAGTCCCTTCTCACTGTGATGGAAGGCCACAATGTCTTTTCTCTTCCCCTGCCGTCTTCTCCCGAGGTCAGGCTGTTGAAGTTGCCACGTCGGGGCGGTCGTGGCTCCCGACATTGGAGCGCCGCGCCGGACGGTGAAAGGTCCACGGCCTATTCCAGGCCGCGCCGGACGGTGAAAGGTCCGCGTCGGGCCGACCCAAGCCCCGCGATTTGTGGCGGGCGAAGACGCGTCCACGCGGCCCGCGCCGGAGCCTCCGGAGACGAGTCGCAGCCGCTCCCGCAGCATCCGCAGGCATGCAGACTACAGAGTTCGTACATTCTCCCTGTGGCTGCATGGAGTTTCCTCTCACACTCTCAAGACAGTCCATTTCTGCTGACTGGACAGCACGCAAGAAAAGCGCTTTTCACTGCACTTCGGCGCACGTGATTACACTGAACTAATGATCAAATGCGATGGTGCCGGAGCGTGGCGGCTGTCCGCGCGCTGGAGCCAGAAGAGGATCTGCTACCATCCACGTCAAGCATCCTACTCTTTAAAATCTTTATTTACCATTTATCCTGTATCTTGCGGATGGCTTGATTGTGTTCATATATAGTCTTGCTGTATCTTTGACTGGATATCATCCTAACAAAAATGTCTCACTGCACCATGTACACGTGCCATAAAAAAACGAAACTAGTTTTAATAGGAACCTGAGGGGCAACTTTTTTTTTTACACAAAGGGTTATGGGTGCATGAAACGAGCTGCAGTTGAGGCAGGGACTATCACGACGTTTAAGAAACATTTGGACAGGTACATGGATAGGATAGATTTAGAGGGGTATGGGCCAAACACAGGCAGGTGGGACTAGTGTCGATGAAGTATGATGGTCGGCGTGGGCAAGTTGGGCCGAAGGGCCTGCTTCCATTCTGTATGACTCTATGACTCGAAACTAGTGAAGATGATGGATATTTAAAGGAAAGCTGGATTTTCCTGCAGAGGAAGTAGAGGGCTGCAAGATACATTAACGTGTTAACACTTGAAATGTTGGCCTCTCTGTTGTTACTTTGAGACAGGAGCCTCGCGGTGAACAAATCCTGAACAAACAGCAGCTGAACGGGTTTCACATTTCACATCACTTCTGTCCATATGTATCTCCTTATCTCACACTTTCTATCTTTTCATCTCTGGCCTTTGTCCAACCTCCTTGCCCCTCACCTGTATCCACCTATCACTTATCACTGAACCACCCGAACACCAACTAGAGAGCTGTCCTGAACTACTATCTACCTCACTGGAGACCTTCGGACTATCTTTAATTGGACTTTACTGGACTTTATCTTGCACTAAACTTTATTCCCTTTATCCTGTATCTGTATACTATTGAATGGCTCAATTGTAATCATGTATAGTCTTTCCGCTGACTGGTTAGCACGCAACAAAAAGCTTTTCACTATATGTTTAGATTTTTTTTTAGATTTAGATTTAGAGATACAGCGCGGAAAGAGGCCCTTCGGCCCACCGAGTCCACGCCGCCCAGCGACCCCTGCACATTAACACTCTACTACACCCACTAGGGACAATTTTTACATTTACTCAGTCAATTAACCTACATACCTGTACGTCTTTGGAGTGTGGGAGGAAACCGATACATGATAAAGGGATACATGATACATGATAAAGGGAATAAAGATCTCAGAGAAAACCCACGCGGGTCACGGGGAGAACGTACAAACTCCATACAGACGGCGCCCGTAGTCAGGATCGAACCTGAGTCTCCGGCGCTGCATTCGCTGTAAGGCAGCAACTCTACCGCTGCGCCACCGTGCCGCCGAAGTTGGTACAAGTGACAATAAACTAAACTAAACTAAACACTTGCCAGGCTTAGTTCCAAGCACTACCTCTTTCCGAGCTTCCACCCCCACTATTACAATCTGTCTGAAGAAGTGATCGGACCCAAAATGTCACCAATCCTTGGTCTCCAGAGATGCTGCCTGACCCGCTGAATTACTCCAGCACTTTGCGTCCTTTTGCGTAAACCAGCATCTGCAGTTCCTTGTATCTTCGTTCTAAACCCCCCTTGCCTGCATTTTATCCTGGAGTTTTCAAACATAACTCCGTAAAACCTAGTTTAAAATGCATTTTCCGACATAAATGGCTTCACAGATCAATATTTTCTTGGCTGCCTTTTTGCTTTTGTACGGGCTAGATGGAATTTTGCGGTTTGGTAGCAATTCTGTGAATGCCTCGCAGGACGCAGATTCCTTTGGCACAAGGTGATTAGTTACTTATAATAGTAAACATTCAGAAACAGTAAGGTGCTTGTCATCACACCATTGTGTCGGAATTAACTTCCCGCAACACCACGCACACAATGACAAGAATGGGAAGGTTCCTCATCTTTCTTTCCATCTCAAATAACAATGAGGACCTTTCAAAGGAGAATTTAGAGGTGCAGCGCGGAATCAGGCACTTTGGTCCACCGAGTCCGCACAGACTAGCGATCAACCCTCGCACACTAGCAATATCCTGCACACTAGGGACAATTTACAATTTTACCAAAGCCGATTAACCTACAAACCTGCACGCGGATATGTTTAATTTAATTTAGTTTAGGTTAGTTTAGAGATACAACTTGGAAACAGGCCCTTTGACCCACCCAGTCCACACCAAAGATACTAGACCACTCGACCCTAAAAACCGTAGTATGTCATGGCGCCATTTTAGTAGGCAGAAACTTGCAGAAACATTTTAAAAGAAAAATAACAAAAATCTGTGAATTGATAGATGAGATATATTCTGCATTTTTATGCATGACACATACTGTTCCCCCAAAACACTGATTACACTGCGAGAGGCATAGCGAACGGTGGGTTTTGCCCTCTAAAATGGCGGACGTTACGCTCCTTTGCGTACTACACTTCAGTTTAGGCAATTTCAACGGAGTGGTCCATCAAGTTCCTCTAGTATCTTTGGACCACACCGAACAACGATCACCTGTACACTCGTTCTATCCTACACACCAGGGATGTTTACAGAAGCCAATTAACCTACAAACCTGTACATCTATGGAGTGTGGGAGGAAGCTGAAGCACCCTGAGAAATATCACACGATCACAGGGAGAACGTACAAACTCCATACGGACAGCACCCACTGTCAGGATCAAACCCGGGTCTCTGGTGCTGCAAGGCGGCCGACTCCACAGATTAGAATCTTGTATCTCTAAAGTCTAAAATACATACGTTCGTTAGCCGAGAGAACTAACGAACCAGTGCCTGTGATCAAATCCCAGCAAACCAATTTATGATTAAAAATTAGACCATTTCTAGCAACATTTGAATTGGTACCAGTAAAAAAAAATAAGCAATTCAAAACTACAAATCAGTTCACTGAAAACCTCTTTTGCGGAAATAAATAGAAAGGAGACGCATTTTTCAAGTTGATAGGCGATTCTTTTAGTTTTTGATACAACATGGAAACAGGCCCTACAGTCCACCGAGTCCACGCCGACCATCGATCACCCGGACACACTAGTTCGATATTCTCCCACATTCTCATCCACACTCAACACACTAGGTGCAGTTTACAAAGGGCCAATTAACCTACAAACCTGCACGTCTTTGTGATGTGGGAGGAAACCCGAGCATCCGGAGAAAACCCACACGGTCACAGTGCGAGCATGCAAACTCCACACAGGCAGCACCCGTGGTCGGGTTCGAACTGGAGTATCTGGCACTGTGAGGTTGCGGCTCTACCCGTTGTGCCACTGTGCCACCCTGGCGTCAGGCCTTTGCTGCAGACCGACTGTGTCCTTCACCTTGACAAACAGATGCTCAGTCCGCCTTGGCCTAGGCGATCTCCCAGTTGCTAAACACTTTTACTCCCCTTCCCAGTCCCATGCTGACCTTTCTGTCCTGGGCCTCCTCCACTGTCAGAGTGAAGCCACATGCAAATTGGCGGAACAGCACCTCATATTTTGCTTGGCCAGCTTACAACCCAGCGGTATGAAGATTGATTTCTTTAATTTCAAGTAACCCTTGCATTCCCTCGCTCTCCGTCCCCCCCGTCCCCGTTCCCCCTCCCCCCACCTAAGTTATCCTACTAGTTTCACTGCCGTCCTGCTTACTTGCACTGTTTGTATCCACTCCGTTATCACCTCTTCCACAGCCAACAATGGACCATTGTGGGCTCCAGCTTTCCCTGATCATCGGCGCTGGCTTTGATTTGTTCTTTTCAACCCTTTCATTCGTTTGTTCTCTGTATCTTTTCCCTCTCCACAGACTGACTCTCCATCTGAAGAAGGGTCTCGGCCCCACACCTCGAGGCCTGTTCATTTTCTCCAGAGATGCCGCCTGATCCACTGAGTTACTCCAGCATTTTGCGTCTACCTTAAATGCAAATCTATTCACATTCGAGTCATTGCATTTCTTAAAATGACCTCATTTCCTTGGACCTTGCATTGGTATAAATATGGTAACAGTGACTTCATCTCTTTTAGTGGTGCAGATGCATTGCCTTGGCCAGAGATAAACTGAAAAGAAATGGCAGTTCACACCTCAGTGCCAATATGGAGAATCATTTCCTTCAAGTACACTCTATCTGATTTTTGGAGAGATACAAGTCATGGTCAGCATACGGTGGTGACAGAGGTAGAACGAGGTGGAGGAGTTAGTTAGTGACACTGAATGGCTCCGTTTTTATTAACTTCTTGACCTTAACAGCTGTCGAGGAAATTCCAGGATGTATTAATAATTTGAGATTCGTCATTTGGTGTTGCCAACTATTATCACCACAGCATTTGTGACTGGAGTGGTGATTGTTTTCTCAATGAACACTATCTACAAGTAGTTTGATTATGTGGCTGGGAGAAAGGCTGATCTCACAAGAAAAACAACGCAGAAGACGGTGGCACGAAATGTGGAGGCTCCATGAGTTCACAAGTCACCGGAGAAGAAGTAGGCCATTCAGCCCATCGCGTCTACTCCACCATTCGATCATGGCTGATCTTTCTGCCCTCTCAAATCCCTTCGTCTGCCTTCTCCCATAACGCATGATCGGCACAGACATTGTGGGCCGAAGGGCCTGTTCCTGTGCTGTATTGATTCCTGGGATGGCAGGACTTTCATATGAAGAAAGACTGGATAGACTCGGCTTGTACTCGCTGGAATTTAGAAGATTGAGGGGGGATCTTATAGAAACGTACAAAATTCTTAAGGGGTTGGACAGACTAGATGCAGGAAGATTGTTCCCGATGTTGGGGAAGTCCAGAACAAGGGGTCACAGTTTAAGGATAAGGGGGAAGTCTTTTAGGACCGAGATGAGAAAGTTTTTTTTCACACAGAGTGGTGAATCTGTGGAATTCTCTGCCACAGAAGGTAGTTGAGGCCAGTTCATTGGCTATATTTAAGAGGGAGTTAGATGTGGCCTTTGTGGCAAAGGGATCAGGGGGTATGGAGAGAAGGCAGGTACGGGATACTGAGTTGCATGATCAGCCATGATCATATTGAATGGCGGTGCAGGCTCGAAGGGCCGAATGGCCTACTCCTGCACCTATTTTCTATGTTTCTATGTCTATTCTGCGTTCTATCAAGAAGAGTGATATTGATGTTTATTGTGTCCACTTGCTTCACAAATGTCCCACTCTTTGGGGTCTCCTGAAAGATGCATTCTATTTAAACAAACAATGTATTACAATGCAAGTTCTATCTTGGCCAGAAATGTCTAAACCCAACCATCCACATATTGTGCTGAGCAGTCATGTTAATCTCTATTTCTTTAGAATTTAGGGATTTAGACTTATGGGATACAGGGTGGAAACAGGCCCTTCGGTCCAACGAGACCGCTCCGCCCAGCGACCACCCCGTATACTAGCATTATCCTACGCACGAGGGACAATTTATAATTTAGAGAAGCCAATTAACCTACAAAGGTCTTTGGAATGTGGGGGGAAACCGGAGCGCCCAGAAAAAACCCACGTGGTCACAGGGATAACATACAAACTCCATACAGACAGCAACCATAGTCTGCATCAAATCCAAGTAAGGCAACAAGTCTACTGCTGCACCATTGTACCGCCCATAGTAGGGGATGGAAAGACCACTCTATTCCAGCTTTCTGTACCCACTGCTAGAATCAGTCTGAAGAAGGGACCCAACCCGAACCGTCATTGATCCATTTTCTCCAGAGATGCTGCCTGTCCCACTGAGTTATTCCAGCATTTTGTGTCTATCCTCATGCTGCCTGTACCACTGAGTTACTCCAGCGTTTTGTGTCTATCCTCATGCTGCCTGTCCCACTGAGTTACTCCAGCGCTTTGTGTCTATCCTCATGCTGCTTGTCCCATTCAATTACTCCAGCGCTTTGTGTCTATCCTCCTGCTGCCTGACCCGTTCAGTTACTCCAGCGCTTTGTGTTCGACTCTGGAAAGTTTGTGTCTTGCATCGGGTAAACTGGAATCAGTTAACGACCAGGCCATTTGGTTTTAATTATGCAGGCTGGGGGATAAATGTTGAACAGACCAAAATAGGTCACTTGTGCTCTTCTTTGAAGATTTACGATATTTACCCAACGGAATGGAGAAAGGGATATCATTTTAACACTTTCTTTCACCAATGAGGCAGCCAACACTCATCACTAGATCGACAAGTCGGCCTGATTATTGTACCTGAGGCCCTTAAGTAGCACCCAGAGACTCATGCATAAAAACACAAGCTGACAGCCTCAAACTGAGCCACAACTTGCAAAAGAGAGCATCAAAATACATCGGGGGGGGGGGGGGGGGATTTACGGAAGAACATTGATGGGCTTTGGGTCTTGGCAGGCTAGAAGCCCCAAGGACATGCAGGGAATGGAGGGATAAGGATCATGTACACGCAGATAAGAGTTGGTCTTGGGATAATTTTCAACACAGACATCGTGGGCCAAAGGGCCTGATCTTCTGCTGTACTGTTCTACATTCTATATGACCATTGTGTGCAAAAGTTGACTTCAGAGATGTTTTTGCATCAACTGAAGATGCAAAATTCCTACTCTGGCAGATAAATGTTTTTTTTTCCCCAGACTATTTCCCACTACTGGATCGTACATTTATGAGGATGCTGCCAGGACTTGAGGGCCTGAGCTACAGGGAGAGGTTGGGCAGGCTAGGACATTATTCCTATGAGTTCAGGAGGATAAGGGGCGATCTTACAGAAGAGTTTAAAATTATGAGGGGAATAGATAGGGTGAATGCACAGCATCTTTTCCCCAGGGTAGGAGAATCGAGAACCAGGGAACATAGGTTTACAGTGAGAGGGGAAAGATTTGATAGGATTCTGAGCAGTAACTTTTCACACTGAGGGGGGTGGGTATTCGGAATGACCTGCCAGAGGAGGTAATTAAGGGAGATATTACAACAACATTCTGGCCTTCCATCACAATGAGGAGGGGATTGGAGGAGACTCACTGTGATGGATGTTTCTTTTTTTTTTGTGTGTTGGTTGGGGGGGTTGTGTAATTTGCTTATTTTATTGCTTTTATTGTTGGACTGTGGGTGACTAAATTTCGTCCAAAAAACTTGTTTTTTGGATGACAAATAAAGATATCTTGAATCTTGAATCTTGAAACACACCTGGACATGTGCATGAATAGGAAGGGTTTCATTGGATTAGCATAATTGGGGCATTTTGTTCGCCATGAACAAGTTGGGCCGAAGGGCCCATTTCCGTGCTGTACGACTCTCTGACTCCAATTCCAGCTCGGTGTGATCGGTTCAGTAGGATCATGGATGATATGTAACAAAACTCTATCCGAATTATTTGCTCCAAACCAACTGTATTTAAGTCTAATGCCATCACTCGAGTCTCGAATTCAGGTGCCCACAGCCTTCGATAAAAAGTACTTCCAATTTTAATGAACCTCTTTTATGAACGAATGCATCCAAACTTCATTCCTAGTTGTCTTACCATTAGTTTTATGTCCAGGTGCCTTGGTCACTGGGTGCAGAGGAGGTTTACCAGAATGATGCCTGGATTTGAGGGTACTAGCTGTCAGGACAATAGACAATAGACAATAGACAATAGGTGCAGGAGTAGGCCATTCGGCCCTTCGAGCCAGCACTGCCATTCAATGTGATCATGGCTGATCATTCTCAATCAGTACCCCGTTCCTGCTTTCTCCCCATACCCCCTGACTCTGCTATCCTTAAGAGCTCTATCTAGCTCTCTCTTGAGAGAGGAGAGGTTGGACACACTTGGATTGTTTTCTCTGGAGTGCCAGTGTGTGAGGGGAGACCTGATAGAAGTATATAAAGTTATGAGACATAGATAGGGGTAGGCAGGCAGTCAGAACATTTTTCTCCAAGGTGGAATTGTCCAAGACTCTTGGACATAGGTTTAAGGTGAGAAGGGGCAAAGTTTAAAGGTCATGTGCGGGGCAAGTTTAGTTTTACACAGAGTGGTGGGGGCCTGGAATGCGCTGCCAGGGGTGGTGGTGGAGGCTGATATGATTGTAGTGTTTAAGAGACATTTGGATAGGCACACGGATATGCAGCGACTGGAGGGATATGGATCACATGCAGGCAGAGGAGATTAGTTTAACTTGGTATCATGTTCGGCATGGACATTGTGGGCAAAAAGTGCCTGTCCCTGTGCTGTACTGTTTTATGTTGAGCTTAGTTTAGTTTAGAGACACAGCCTGGAAGCAGGCCCTCTGGCCCACCGAGTCCGCGCCGACCAGCGATCCCCGCAGACTAACGTTGCCCTACACACTAGGGGCAATTTACAATTTTTACCAAAGCTAAATAACCTACGAGCCTGTACGTCTTTGGAATGTGGGGAAAAAACCCAGGGGAAATCAACTTGGTGACTGGGAGAACGCGCAAACTCCGTACAGACAGCATTCGTTGTCAGGATCGAATCCTGGTCCCTGATGCTGTCAGGCAGCAACTCTACAGCTGCGCCACCGTGCCGCACTATCTATTCCTTCAGTTTATTGTGTCAACGACCTCAACATTTTGGTGCCTACACCTAAAGGAATGCAAGCCAAGGCTGCCTCACCAACCCTCAGGGATTCTTTCCCCAGATTTATGTTTCAGCTTCCTGAGATAAGGATCAATTGTTTATTTTTCCTTTAGTTAAATACAGGGCCCCGTGCAATAAATGTTAATGATCTGTGTACACCAATTCCCCATTGTTCTGCATTCAAGGAAATAGAGAGATGCCTAACAGTACATTCACAGATGTAAAAACCTCTAATGACACTCCCCATAGAAGATTAAAGGAGTCCTTCCTGGGGACCTGACTAAAGTTTATGCCTCAAATGACAAATCTAAGACAGATTTCCGTAATTATCACACTGTTGTTTAGGGGATTCACTTGTACACAAATCGAAAGGCTTTCTACACTGAAATAGTGACTGGACTTAAATGGGCTGTAAAATCATTTGAAAGCTTTAGGACACAGGGGTAGAGTTGTAGCCAGAGCGCCAGAGACCTGGGTTCGAATCTGACTATGGGTGCTGTCTGTATGGAGTTTGTACGTTCTCCCCGGGACCTGCGAGGCTTTTCTCCGAGATCTCCGGTTTCCTCCCACACTCCAAAGACGTACAGGTTTGCAGGTATAATTGTAAATTGTCCCTCCACCTGCAAATCAGTCTGAAGAAGGGTTCAGACCTGAAACGCCACCCATTCATGTTCTCCAGAGTTACTGCCTGGCCCGCAAAGCTTATTTAAAGACTTTGAGATACAGTGTGGAAACAGGCCCCTCGGTCCACCACGTCGATCAACAATCGCCCGTACACCAGCACTATCCTACACAAGAGGGACAATTTACAATTTTACCAAAGGCAATTAACCTACAAACCTGCACGTCTTTGGAATGTGGGAGGAAACCGGCGCACCTGGAGAAAACCCACACGGTCACGGGGAGAACGTAAAACTGTACAGACAGCATCCCGTAGTCAGGATAAAACCCGGGCCTCTGGCGCACTAAAGCAGCGACTCTATCTCTGGAGAACATGAATGGGTGGCGTTTCAGGTCTGGACCCTTCTTCAGACTGTAGCGCCACCGTGCTGCCCTTACCCCTGCTCTTTGTGACACACAAAGGTGGCGCACATACTAGAGCTGGTGTCTGCAACTTAACAGTTGCTATGGCAAAGTGTAAACTGTCTACCTGATGAAGACAGAAAGTACGCCGCTTATTTTCTGTGCAACAGTAACTGATCATGCATTCTGTCCTTTTAACAACATTACCGTTTGTTGACACACGAGGCAGCAGCCCAGTCTGATTCAGCGAGTCCTCGCCATGGAACGGACTTGGCTTTCAAAGTAACCGTGGGGCCAGTGGAAACTGTCACTGTCCCTCTGCAGAAGTTACAGTAACTTTGGGTGTGGAGTACGAGTGTGGTGATAAGTTAGTGCCACAACGTTACTGTTCCTTTTTGACAGCTTTGTGATTATCCCTCTACCAATATCAGCCTGTGGTCTAACTTGCCATCAGAAATTCACCAGGAAGGATGCAATAGTTTTTTTTATACATTGTAAACATGAACTAAACGTGTTGCAGAGGAAGTTATATCATCAAGTTAGAAGTTCTAAGAATTGAGAAGTGCTGATTACTGCTAATATAAATCCTGAAAGTGAAAATGAACTATAATACAGTTCCACAGTTTAAGAATAAGGGGTAGGCCATTTAGAACGGAGATGAGGAAAAACTTTTTCAGTCAGAGAGTTGTGAATCTGTGGAATTCTCTGCCTCAGAAGGCAGTGGAGGCCAATTCTCTGAATGCATTCAAGAGAGAGCTAGATAGAGCTCTTAAGGATAGCGGAGTCAGGGGGTATGGGGAGAAGGCAGGAACGGGGTACTGATTGAGAATGATCAGCCATGATCACATTGAATGGTGGTGCTGGCTCAAAGGGCTGAATGCCTACTCCTGCACCTATTGCCTATTGTCTAATACATTTGCCCTACTCTTTCAGATATTTAATTTTTTCTTCACAGCCTTAAAAATGTTTCAAAAATACATAATTTGTTCTTGTGTGGGAAGGAACTGCTGATGCTGGTTAATACCGAAGGAAGACACAAAATGCTGGAGTAACTCAGCGGGACTGGCAGCATCTCCGGAGAGAAGGAATGGGTGATGTTTTGGGTTGAGACCCTTCTTCAGACCCGAAACATCACCCATTCCTTCTTTCCAGAGATGCTGCCTGTCCCGCTGAGTTACTCCAGCATTTTGGCTCCATCTTCGGTTTAATTTGTTCTTGACAATTTTAGTGCTGTACAGTGGAGCAGCTGTCGAGCCACTGCCTCACAGCGTCAGAGACCTGGCTCGGTCCTGACCTCTGGTGCTGTCGGTGTGGAGTTTGCACCTTCTCCCTGCGACTGCGTGGGTTTCCTCCGGGTGCTCCGGTTTCCTCCCGCGTCCCAAAGACGTGCGTGTTTGGAGGTTAAGTGGCCCTCTGTAAATTGTTCCTAGTGCGTAAGGAGTGGAAGAGAAAGTGGGACAACATAGAACTAGTGTGAACGGATGATCGATGGCCGGCGTGGACTCACTATTCTAAAGGGCCTGTTTCCAAGCTGTGTCTTTCAATCAATTTCACTTAAATGGGAATTTATGTTAAAAAACCCTTTGAGGTTATTTGTCAATGTAATTGATTTTCTTTTGGAATATAGAATCGTACAGCACAGGAACAGGCCCTAAAGCCCACAATGGCCCCATAGCAGAAGCGTCCACGTCGCAGGGCTGGAAACTGGAAGTGTCCTGAGCTGATTCTGTAACCACCATCGTCTACTGTACAAGTGATGGCTCCCACTGATTGGCGCCGGAAGCTTGCGCCCTTTTCAGGACAGACGATGACATTGAAACATAGATGGACATGAAAGAAGAAGAAGCCTACAATATCTGTGCTGAACTTGATGCCAAGATAAACTAATCTCCTCTGCCTGCATGGTTTCCCCTGCATATCCATGTGCCCACCCAAAAGCCTCTCCACCACCACCCCGGCAGCACGTTCCACACACCCACCACCCTCTGTTTAAAAATAAAGAAATCCTCCACACATATCCTCAAAACCCTTCCAATATTATAAATTCTTGCTATCGATAGCCTCTATCATAAACCCCTCTTCCCCATCCCCTTCCACCCATAACCCTCTCCTCTCCTCTCCTGGCACCCTTTAGTTTCCTTTTTAACTCTATCCTTGTCATCTACTCCACCCATCTGCCAATAGACCACCCCCCTCGCCTGTATCCACCTATCACTCACCAGGCTTTGCCCCACCACCACCTCTCTTCCAGCTTTCTCCCCCCATACTACAATCAGTCTGAAGAAGGGTCCCGACCTGAAACACCACCTATCCATTCCCTCCACAGATGCTGCCTGACCCGCTGAGTAGATTGTATTTCATTTGCACCTTTGTTTATCATTGTGCTTCCAAAAGCTCTTTTATTGGGCTTTCTGCTCATCCACAGTTTTCCTGTCATTCGATTTGTTACCTTTCTAATCTTATTATTGTATATTTGCTGTGCATTAATTGTTCCTAAGCTATTTTTATTATTTGTTCGTCCTATTAATACTCGTATTTTTTTAATGTTATCTCATTTCCCGACTCATCCCCTGACATAAACTATTCTTCTTTGTTACATTTATATTTATAGTTTTTCCCCTTCCGGCCGATATGTTCCCCAGTTTTTAATTAATGGCTCTGTTTTCCTTTTGACACAGAGCTAGGTGGCTTTCCCTCTTGTTGTTTTTGCTCTTTAGTCTTTAGACATTAGAAATACAGGACCTTCAGCCCACAGAGTCCACGCCGACCAGCAATCACCCCGTACTAACACTATCCTACAAAATTAACCTACAAACTTGTACGTCTTTGGAGTGTGGGAGGAAACCGGAGCAACTGGAGAAAACCCACGAGGTCACAGGGAGAACGTACAAATTCCGTAAAGACAGCACTTATGGTTAGGATTGAACCAGGGTCTCTGCCGCCTTAAGGCAGCAACTCTACCACTGCGTCACCATGCTGCCCTCATTCACGTTGTTGTAATTTGAGTTAAGAATTCCCCCAAAATGTGGTGTCAGGGGGAGAGAGGATGAGGGTTTTTTGGCACACTGGCCTTCATCAGCCATAGGAAAGACGCCCTTAAGCTGGGAAAATGTTGGAAAGGTTGAGCAGGTAAAGGTTGGAGCGTAGAAGGCTCAGGGGTGATTTTATAGAGGTGTATAGAGGTGTATAAGATGCAGAAGATCATGAAGGGAATATATAGGGTTAATGCACAGAGATTATTTACAGAAGGCACAGAAACAGAAGGCGAGGGGCAACTTTGATTTAATACAAAGGGTGGTAGGTATATGGAACGAGCTGCTGGTGGAGGTACTTGAGACAGGTACTATCATAACACGTAAGAAACATTTGGACAGGTACACAGATCGGATAGTTTTAGAAATATATATGGGCCAAACGCAGGTAGGTGGGACTGGTGTAGATGGGGCATGTTGGTCGGCCTGGGCAAGTTAAGCCAAAGGGCCAGTTTTCTACGAGTCTACAACTTGAAGTGTTCAGCAAAGTGATCGTTGAGTCCACACTTGGTACATATGCTTGGTGTGACTTAGTCTCTAGTTTCTTAATGTTGTTGTTTATTCCAATTACAACGACATTAATTTCCCATTATTCTTCACATTATATTCCTGGTATATTTCATTACCAGCCTCACAGTTATTGGAATGGTATTCTTTTTTTTTTTAAAGATGACTCTTCTCAAATTTTCAGCGATCAACCCCAGTTCCTTCCCACGGTTAGAATACTTGACTAATCGCATGATGATAGCAAGTTCAGAAAAGCTCCAAATCTCTATGGACGCAGACTTCAATGCTGGTATATAACTGCTTGCTACATGTACAATGACCCAAATGATTCCAGGGATGATATTGTAGCATTTGCATTATTGTATCATCCTTCAAATGATTTCCGTAACAGTCATGGAAAAAGCTGACAACATGGTTCAGTGTGAAAACTGATTGCAGAACATTACTGATTGCTGGTTTATATTGAAGACAAAGTGCTGGAGTAACTCATAGAAACATAGAAACATAGAAAATAGGAGCAGGAGTAGGCCATTCGGCCCTTCGAGCCTGCACCGCCATTCAATATGATCATGGCTGATCATCCAGCTCAGTAACCTGTACCTGCCTTCTCTCCATACCCCCTGATCCCTTTAGCAAAAAGGGCCACATCTAACTCCCTCTTAAATATAGCCAATGAACTGGCCTCAACTACCTTCTGTGGCAGAGAATTCCACAGACTCACCACTCTCTGTGTGAAGAAATGTTTTCTCATCTCGGTCCTAAAAGACTTCCCCCTTATCCTTAAGCTGAAACCCCTGGTTCTGGACTCCCCCAACATCGGGAACAATCTTCCCGCATCTAGCCTCTCCAACCCCTTAAGAATTTTATATGTTTCTATAAGATCCCCCCTCAGTCTTCTAAATTCCAGCGAGTACAAGCCTAGTCTATCCAGTCTTTCTTCATATGAAAGTCCCGCCATCCCAGAACTCGGCGGGTCAAGCAGCATCTCTGGAGAAAAGGAATAGGTGACATTTTGTGGTCAGGACCCTTCTTCAGACTCAATTGCAAGAACTGCAGATGCTGGTTTACACCAACAATTGAGATTTACAAAAAGCCACAAGCCCATACAGACAGCACCCGTGGTCAGGATCGAGCCCGGGCCTCTGGCACTGTGAGGCAGTAACTCTACCGCTGTGCTACTGTGCAGACCCACTGCCTTACTCCAGCACTTTGTGTCTTCCATTTGAATGATGCCCATGGCTATTCGAGATAATCTCTACCACAGTCCAGATTAAACCAGTAGCTGTAATCCGCAGATTTTGAGTCAGCGCCATGTGAAACATTGCAACAAAAAAATCAACGTTACCCAACTTGTCAGTGGGTTGTGGAAACGTTGAACCTTTTACTTTGACGTTATGTGCATGCGTCACACCATGCCAGAGTTTCAGTGACCCTGCAATTGTATGACAGGTTTTGCAACAATGAACTTGGCATGATAACTTTAAAATCCAAACATGCTATTTCCCCAGTGAAAGAAAGTCAACCTGTATCATTTGGGATTGAGAGATGCACAACATTTTCAAACCTGCCGAGTTAGACATTTCTGACTTTTTGAATGTTTTATGTATTTCCAGATTCGGGGACAGTTTCTTACTAGCTGTTATCAGGCAACTGAACTGTCCTCTTACAATTAGAGAACTGTCCTGATCTCCCATCTACCTAATTGGCAACCCTCGGAAATCTTTAATCGGGCTTTACTGGACTTTATTTTGCACTAAACATTACTCCCTTCATTCCATATCTGTACACCACAGATGGCTCGATTGTAATCATGCACTGACTGGATCGCAGGCTGAATACCGGACTGGCTAGGGACTACGTCAAAAATTCCTTCTTCTTCAATCCTCCTCACTACATTTCTGCAAGACAATTTAGCTGAGCTTGGTTTAGAGATACAGTGTGGAAACTGAGCCTGTGCCGACCATCGATCGCCCGTTCACACAAGTTCTGTTATCCCACTTTCTCGTCAATTCCCCACACACCAGGGGCAATTTACAGAAGGCCAATTAACCTACATGGGCACATGTCCCTGGAATGTTGGAATAGAAAACCGGAGCACTCGGTGAAAACCCACACGGTCACGGAGAGAACATACGAACTCCATACAGACAGCACCCAGAGTCAGGTTTCCAGCGGTGTAAGGCAGTAACTTCACCGCTGTGCCACTGTGCCACTTCAACCACCCCCCAGAATTGTCACCATTTGCTTCTGCTACTATCAGTCTATATATTTTTGCTCGATCGCATTTCCCTATCTGAAAAAAGCAACACCATGTTGATGAACTTCATGTACCTCGGCACCGAGATAGTTATCTGACATTAGGCAAATAAGGATGAGAGACTCTTGTTATTTCCTCCCCTCACGGCCGAGAACACAATTTATTCCAGCACAGTGATTTATCTACGAGTAAAGAACTCCAAGTTCCTTAATATTTCTTCTTTATTTGATCTAAATTCGACCACTCGGGATTTAGGCGAGGAGAATTTATTTGAGATATTTTAATATATTTGTAATTCTCCACCTCAAGAAGGCGGAGGTTGTTCTGATTGAGTTCAAGACAGATACAAAGAACTGCAGATGCTGGTTTACAACAACAAAAAAGACACTGCTGGAGTATCTCAGCGCGCGCGGCAGGCAGCATCTCCGGAGAACATGGATAGGTGGCGTTTCTGGTCGGGACCCTTCTTCAGACTCAAGCAGAGTTCAGTGATTCCCAAAAAATCAGGAGTGCACACGCAGTCACCACACACAGACAGCACCCAAGGTCAGGATTGAACCCGGGTCTCTGACACAGTGAGGCAGCAACACTACCAGCTGTGCCAGGGCCGTCTTAACGCATGGGCCTGATGGGCACTTGCCCGGGGCCCCACGAGCATAGGGGCCCCATGCTGATCTGTGTATGTTAAGTGACTTGCAATAAATAAATACTACTTTAAAAATGTAGGTTCAATAAGTGCTTTTTTCGCAACATTTTCCATCCCTAAGTGCTTCTCACAGCGATCTGTAAGTGCTTTTCGCAACAATGTAGCACCCTAACTCCATCGCTAAGTGCTTTTCGGTAAGTGCTTTTCGCCGGCACGACATGGGGGGGGGGGCTGGTAGGGAAAGGGGGGTGGGGGAGAGTAACGGTAGGGGCCCCAGTACACTGCTTTGCCCGGGGGCCCATAATGCTGTAAAAACGGCCCTGAGCTGTGCCACTGTGCCACCCTTGTGTTGACGATCCTAACATATCATCTTTCCTCATTACACCATGTGCTTCCTCACACAACATTGCCACTTCTTTTATTTTCTCTCTCTACGTCATCTGAAAACAATTTAACTTGGAATGTTCCGTTACCCGCATGTATCAGTAATAGTTGTATTCTGTCATACTTTCCTGTGAAGACCAGTATTCTCTAATCATCTGCCTTATTTCAAGTGTGTAGGGAGGAACTGCAGATGCTGGTTAAAACGGAAGATAGACACAAAAAGCTGGAGTAACTCAATGGGTCAGGCAGCACCTCTGGAGAGAAGGAATGGGTGACGTTTCGGGTCTAGAGCCCTCTTCAGACGTCCCGACTCCAGCTTTTTGTGTCTTATCTTTGCCTTATTTCAAGGACCACTCTCACCCTGGTCACGCCCTCTTCCATCATGCACGAGGTAGAGAAATGTGAAAACACGCACTTCCAGATTCAGAGACCGTTTCTTCCCAGCTTTCTTATCAGGCAACTGAACCTTCCTCTCACCAACAATGGAGCGGTCCTGAGCTACTATCTACCTCATTGATGCTGGGAGTGACCGGGGTGAGACTGGTCCTTGAAATAAGGCAGATGATTAGAGAATACCAGTCTTCACGGGAAAGTAGGACATGGTACAACTATTACTGTTTTCAAGAGAGAGTTAGATTTAGTTCTTAGGGCTAAAGGAATCAAGGGATATGGGGAAAAAACAGGAACGGGGTACTGATTTTGGATGATTAGCCATGATCATATTGAACGGCCGTGCTGGCTTGAAGGGCCGAATGGCCGGCTCCTGCACCTATTTTTTATGTTTCTATGTTTCTATTGAAAACCCTTGGACAATCTTTAATCGGACTTTATCTTCACGAATTGTTATTCCCTTTATCCTGTATCTGTATACTGTGGATGGCTCAATTGTAATCATATGTAGTCTTTCCGCTGACTGTTTAGCACGCAACAAAAAGTGTTTCACTGTACCTCAGTACAGGTGACAATAATAAACTAAAATAAAATTATTTCCTAGACTCATTGCATTAAAAAAATGTACCATTAAGCATTGATTTGATTGGCTTTATGTCCCTTTTGTTTCCTCGATATTCATATGTAAGGGCAGCTTACAACCCAGTGATATGAATATTGATTTCTCTAACTTCAAGGAACCCCTGCATTCCCTCTCTCTCCATCCCTCCCCCATCCAAGTCATGCCAGCTTCAAAGTCATCTTGTCGAGTCTCATTGTCTGTACTCATTCTCACCAAACAGCTAACAATGGCCTGTTTCCTTTATCGTCACTACGTTTCTGCACATCTTTCATTTGCTCTATATCTCTCTACATCACTGTCCATGTCTCTCGTTTCCCCTTTTCCCTGACTCTCAGTCTGAAAAAGGGTCTCGTCCCGAAATGTCACCTATTCCTTTTCTCCAGAGATGCTGCCTGACCCGCTGAGTTACTCCAGCTTTTTGTGTCTAGCTGCAGTGAGAAGTTGGGTCGACTGGGATTGTTTTCTCTGGAACACTGGACAGAGGTTGCGGGGAGACCCGATTGAAGTATATAAAATTATGAGAGGCATAGATAGGGTAGATAGTCAGAACCTTTTTCACAGGATAGAAAAATCAAATACTCAAGAGCATAGCTATAAGGGTGAGAGGAGCCAGGTTTAAAGGAGAGGTATGGGGCATCTTGTTTGTTACGCAGAGTGGTGAATGCCTGGAATGCACTGCCGGGGGTGGTAGTGGAGGCGGATACCATAGTGGGATTTAGGAGGCTTTTGAATAGATGCATGGATAAGCAGGGAATGGATGGATATGAATTATACGCAGGTAGAGAAGAGTTAGTCTTGCCATCATGTTCAGCACAAACATTGCGGACCAAAATATTGTCTTGTTCTATGTGCTGTGTTTTTAATTCCATGTGTTAACTCCGTGTGCAAATAATTTCTCCCAACTGTGCCTTTTTTTCAAAAATTAACCTTTTACCTGATGGCCTGACAAGTTCTCACCCTGAAGAAGGGTCCCGACCCGAAACATTTCCAGTCCATTTTGTGTCTTTTTTTGTAAACCAGCATCTGCAGTTCCTTGCATCTCCCCCCACAGATGCTGCCTGACCCACTGCGTTCCTCCAGCGCTTTGTGTTTTGCCTACAGTTCATGTTGATGAGAAAGTTACTCAAAAAGATCACATTGCATCCATCCAAGTGGAAAAGCAAGTGAGGTTCTGGTTAATACCACACAGGGGCTTCTCATTCAAAACGACGAGTCAGCTGCAGAGTTGCTGCTTTACAGTGCCAGAGACCCAGGTTCAATCCTGACTACGGGTGCTATCTTTACGGAGTTTGCACGTTCTCCCGGTGACCATGTGCGTTTTCTCCGGGTGCACCAGTTTCCTCTCACACTCCAAAGATGTGCAGGTTTGCAGGTTAATTGGCCTCTGTGAATTGTCCCTAGTGTGTAGGATAGAACTAGTGCATGGGTGATCGCTGATCGGCGCGGACTCGGTGGGCCAAAGGGCTTGTTTCCACGCTGTATCTCTAAACTAAACGATACTGCAGTCCATGGAAGCAATAAGGAATGTTGGGCGATGTTAACAGCATCTCCTGTGGAAATGATGCTGACATCACAGCTTCAAATGAATTTACCAGAAGGCTGTCGATTTGCTGATAGACGCAAGTGTCTGGCATGAAGGAATATCACAAAGCTTTTAACAGGCAGGATCTGAAAAGAATTTGTTTACTCCTGGACTTTTATAGCCAGCTCCCCCCCCCCCCCCCCCCCCTTGTCGTTTTCCTAGGACAGCATTTAACATTTTCTTTTCTGTTCATTATGCAAGGCTCCTTTGTCGCATTATCACCATGAAATCCATGCATCAGAAGCTTCTCAAACTAATGCGATTAGCAATTTGATGCTGTGAAATACCATTTAAAGCCAACAAACCAGACAAAGCAAACAGTCACTTAGCTCTTCCATGAGACCATGTTTCCCTCTCTGTAATGGTGCTACTTAGATGCAAGCTGTCGGCCTCTGTGATCTCCCGGTCGCCAAACATTTTAACTCCCCTTCCCAATCCCACACTGACCTTTCTGTCCTGGGCCTCCTCCACTGTCAAGAGTGAAGCCACACACAAACTGGAGGAACAGCACTTCATATTTCGCTTGGGCAGCTGACAACCCAGCGGTATGAAGGTTGATTTCTCTAAGATAGACACAAGAAGCTGGAGTAATTCAGCAGGACAGGCAGCATCACTGGGGGTATGGGGAGAAGGCAGGAACGGGGTACTGATTGAGAATGATCAGCCATGATCACATTGAATGGCGGTGCTGGCTCGAAGGGCCGAATGACCTCCTCCTGCACCTATTGTCTATTGTCTATAAGGAACGAGTGACGTTTCGGGTCAAGACCTTTCTCTAACTTCAAGTAACTCCTGCTGTACTTTCCCCCTCCTTTCTCCCTCCCTCTCCCACCCTAGTTGCTCTACTAGTTCCACTGTTGGCATCCTTGTAACCCTGTCGTTAGTACACCCAGTCAACAATGGACCATTATGGACTCCACCCTTCCTGAGGTCATCTGTTTGCCAGCCCTGTTCAGTTCTGGTCTTCTCTATCTTTCAGTCCGAAGGGTTTCGACCTGAAACATCAACTATTCCTTTTCACTCGAGATGCAGCCTGGCCCGCTGTTACTCTTATATCTATTGTTCATGTCTTATTGGTTCGCTGTTATGCGTTGCAAAATGCATCAGTGTTCACAAAGGCTTTAACACTGACTCAGCAATAGCTTAGAGTCCTGGTGCTAACCATTTTAACTCCCCTTCCCATTCCCTTACTGGCCTTCCGGTCCTGGGCCTCCTCCATCACTAGAGTCCACACGCAAACTGGAGGAACAACACCTCATATTCTGCTTGGATAGATTTTAGGCTTTAGAGATACAGCACGGAAACAGGCTCTTAAGAGTCTGCACTGACCAGTGATTGCCCACCTCACTAGCACTATCCTACACACCAGGGACAATTTGCAATTCATCGTACCAAAGTAAATTAACCTGCACGTCTTTGGAGTGTGGGCGGAAACCGGAGCACCCGGGGGAAACCAGCGTAGTCAAAGGAGAACGTACAAACTCCGTAAGGACAGCACCCGTAGTCATGATCAAACCCAGGACTCTAGCAGTGTAAGGCAGTGTAAGGCTGTGTCACTGTGCCGCCGCCCCCTACATCCCAATGGTATGAATGTTGATTCTCCAATTTTAGGTAACACCGCACCCTCTTGTCTTACCCCCCCCCCCCCCTTTTCTCTGTGCCCCATCTGGATGCACACTCATTTCTCCATTCTGTCCCCTTTCCCCTGTGACCTTTACCCTGGCTTTACATTTCACTGCTCCCCTTACCTTATCGGCACCCCTTATGCCTCCTTTTCACCTCTAGCCTTTGTCAATTACTCCATCCATCTGCCAATCTCTCTCTCCCTCCCCCCCCCCCCCCCCCACCATCATAAAGTGACACAAGGAACTGCAGATTCTGGTGTACAAAAAAAGAGACAAAGTGCTGGAGTAACTCAGCGGCTCTGGCAGCATCTTTGGAGAACATTGGACACGTTAGAGGCAGGAAACATGTTCCCAATGTTGGGGGAGTCCAGAACAAGGGGCCACAGTTTTAGAATAAGGGGTAGGCCATTTAGAACTGAGATGAGGAAAAACGTTTTCAGTCAGAGAGTTGTGAATCTGTGGAATTCTCTGCCTCAGAAGGCAGTGGAGGCCAGTTCTCTGAATGCATTCAGGAGAGAGCTAGATAGAGCTCTTAAGGATAGCGGAGTCAGGGGGTATGGGGAGAAGGCAGGAACGGGGTGCTGATTGAGAATGATCAGCCATGATCACATTGAATGGCGGTGCTGGCTCAAAGGGCCGAATGGCCTCCTCCTGCACCTATTGTCTATAACATGGATAGGTGATGATTCAGGTTGGGACCCTTCTTCAGACTAATCTCGTGGTAGAGCAGTATAATGGAGGCAGAGAGCTGCTGATGCTGGAATCTCGAGGAAAATTCAAGGTGCTGAAGTAACTGAGTGGGTCAGGCGGCAGGGTGCTGAGTAAAACCTAGTCTAGGCAGGTAAACTGGTGTAGTCTGAGTTATACAACGAGCATAATCACCCAATTGAAACAACCAGCTTTCCCGAGTGTGACGGATCGGTGAGGCTAATGTCAATTTAGTTGATTGCTCCTCACAGTCACAACAGTTGCATTGAAGCCACCATTTCCCTGGAAAGCTGTTTTATTCAGCTCAAGGTCATGCACAGTTGCTGTAGATCCCAGCCTTAAGCTCCTTCCCTCCGGCTTATCTCTGTTGCCCAAACAATCATAGAGACACAGAGCATGGAAACAGGCCCTTCGGCCCAACTTGCCAATGCTGTCCAACAGGACCCATCTACACTAGTCCCAAGGTGCCTCTTTATGGTGATATCTTCAAATTGAACAGTTAGCCTGTGGGAGTAGCACCTTGTGAAACCTCTTGGATTAGTTTATCAACTAATGTAACGGATAATAAATGGAAATCTCAATCATTGGCAAGTCTCAATCATTGGCAAACTATTAACAAAATGATCGGCAAGGGAAAGCGGGAAAGACAGAGGGAATCAGGGAAGTGAGGAGAGAGAGAGTGTGAGAGAGAGGGGAGGAGAGGCTCTGAGAAATGGGGAGAAATTGGAGGTAGAGATAGCGGTAGAGAGACAGAGAAGGAAAAAATCAGGGAGAAAAAAACAGAGAATAAAAGAGAGAGAAAAGGAGAGCAAAGGGGCGAAAAGGAGAGAAAAGGGAGAGAAAAAGAGAAAAAAAAGAAGAGAAGAAAGGAGAGGAAAAGGAGAGAAAAAAGGAGAGAGAAAAAGGAGAGAAAAAATAAAGAAAACAGAAAAATTGAGAAAAAAGAGAAAAAAACAGAAAAGAGAAACTGAGAAAAAACAGAGATAAAAACAGAGATAAAAACGGAGATAAAAACAGAGAGATAAAAACAGAGAAACACACACTGACAGAGATAAACAGGATTGTAGCCAACGTGATCTAAAAATTGGGAAAAGGGAAAAACTTGAGGATGTGCTTTTTCAGATTTCCTTCTACATCAAGTATTGCCTGCGATTCTTGTTCTGATGGTCCATGTGATATCATCATGTACTTTCATGCAAATTATATCAAGTATCATAAATGAATGCAAAAGCTTTCATTCATAGTGGCCCCTTCAGATGAAACGTTCTGAAAGTGCGTGAAGCAGAAGTGACAGTGATCCAGTCAAATCCCTGTCAATGTCCCACAGTTTAAAAGCAGAACTAAATCGACCTTGGATTCAGGAAAGGGATCCCCCGTTTCGGAAGCAACTTTGACTCGGTGTATTGTTAACCAGTTGGACAACAGGGAAAAGCAAAACCTCTGGCACTTTGCATCAATCCCGTTCAAAAATATATAATAATTTAAAGCGACTTTTATTTTCATTGAAGAACATAAGCAATCTGTGTGGATCAGAAGTACCAGCATTGGTTACTGTACTGCGAATCACTGCAATGTAATATAAGCACGTCTACATTAGAAAGTCCCAGTAAAGTAAAGTGCAGTTACAGAGAATAGTGCAAATTCCTGGACAGATAAGATATATTTGCTGCATCTATTTAATATCTCTCAAAAGCTCCATTCACAATCCCAGCGAGTGCAGACTGCTGTAAATCTTTCAGGAATATTTTCACTTACCGTAAGAGGTTTTTCAAACCTTCTTTGCTGGATCCTCGCCTAAAAACTGCGCTGCTCATGTTCGTCAGTGTAATTCATACAAGTACAACACAAAGGAAAAGAGGTCTTCTGCCTGTTTCTTGGCTTCGGAAAGATGCGTCTCCTTCTTAACCCCAAGCTTTGTGGCTCGAAAGTTCAGTGAATGGCTTCTTCTTTAAATAAATAAAAAAACAATTGCAGGTCTCCCTATGGTTGGGTTAGGTTTCTGCTTGGTTTTAATCCCTTCAGCTTCCTCTCTGCACAGTCCCGCAGTCAGACAGGCTGAGCAACGCTACACTCCCTCTCGCACAATGTGTTTCTCATTCCACACTGTTCACACACATTGCAACGCTTCCCTCCCTCCCGTCAACCAAATCCACACACTCCACAGCCCATGTGACCGTCCTCAAGGAAAGGGAGAGAGAAACAACTCCCAGCCCATACCACATTCCTCCTAATAATGGAGACAATGAAAAATGGCTCTAATTTCACACTGTAAGGTCCAGGTTCACGAGCAGCTTCTGCCCTACAACCATCAGGCCACTAAACACTACAACCTCCAAATAGGATCTGAACTGCATTGATTTGGGGGCATGGTTTTCATTTGCATTACTATTGTTTATTTGTGTGTGTGTGTGTGTGTGTGTGGTATCACAAAATGCTGGAGTAACTCAGCGGGTCAGGCAGCATCTTTGGAGAGAAGGAATGGGTGACTTTTCGGGTCGAGACCCTTCTTCAGACTCAGACAGCATATGTGTGTGTGTGTGAATATATACATATATATACATATATATATACACACACACACATATATATATATATATATATATATATATGTCAAATGCAGGCAGGTGGGACTAGTGTAGATGGGACATGTTATCCAGTATGGGCAAGTTGGGCCAAAGGGCATGTTTTCACACTGTTTGCCTCTAAGACTCTATGACTATGACTCTAACTGAAAACTCTTTCATTACTAATTTTTCCCCAGTTCTTATTAAAGCCATAGAGCAAGGAAACACGCCCTTTGGCCGAACTTGCCCGCACTGACCACAATTCCCCATCTATGTTGGTCCTACCTGCCTGCATTTGGTCCATCTATATACTAAAACTCTCATTGTTTGTTTGTTTGTTCCTGAACTACAGCCAAAACGGTACACGATAGCGCGACAATTTTAGGCCCACCTTACTCACCGTCATCCCTTTGGTGCTAATGGAAGAAGTTTCATTGAAATCGGTGTCATATTTTTAAAGTTATTCACATTTTAAAGTTTAAATCTATCTCCTAGGGAAGGAGGGAGGGGGGAGGGAGGGAGGGAGGGAGGGAGGGAGGGAGGGAGGGGGGTAGGGAGGGGGGGAGGGGGGTAGGAGGAAGGAGGAAGGATAAGGGGGGTGGGGTGGGGGGGGGAAGGGGAGGGGAAGGGGGAGGGGGAGAGGGGGAGGGAGGGGGGAGGGGGAGGGGGGAGTGGGAGGGGGGAGAGAGGAGAGGGGGCAGGAGAGGGTGCTGCACCAATGCAGGAGAGGTTTGGGCCCAACGAGTCCACTTGGTCTAGTATTGATCTAAATCCTTTCCTATCCATGTACCCGTCCAAATGTCTTTTAAATATTGTGATAGTGCCTGCCCCAACCACCTCCTCTGGCAGCTCGTTCCATATTCCCACCACCCTCTGAGGGAAAAAGCCACCCCTCGGATTCCCACTAAATCTTTTCCCTCTCACCTTCAATCTATGCCCTCTGATTCTTGATCCCCCTCCTCCTGGATCGATCGATCATTTATTTGAATGTGGCACCTTGCCCTGAATAGTCATTGCAAGATGAACGGCGATGAATGCTGCTTGCTGCTAACAGGCTAATTCAGTGTTTCCAAAGAGTGAAAGCCTCTGTGTATTCACCCTATCTATTGGTCTTACGCACCTCTATAAGATCACATCTCAGCCTCCTGTGCTCCAAGGAATAAAGTCCCACCCTGCCCAACCTTTCCCTAAAGTTCAGGTCTTCGAGTCCTGGCAACGTCTTCGTTTTGAGTGAATTAACCTGAAATATTAATTCTCCTTTTGTTCTGCAAATGCTGCCTAACCTTGGATAGAGTAGATGTGGAGAGGATGTTTCCACTAGTGGGAGAATCTAGGACTAGATGTCATAGCATCAGAATTAACGGATATTCCTTTAGGAAGGCGATGAGGAGGAATTTTTTGAGTCAGAGTGGTGAATCTGTGGAATTCTTTGCCGCAGAAGGCTGTGGAGGCCTAGTCAGTAGATATTTTTAAGGCAGAGATTGACGGATTCTCGATTAGTTCGGGTGTCAGTGGTTATGGGGAGAAGGCAGGAGAATGGGTTTAGGAAGGAGAGATAGATCAACCATGCTTGAACGGCAGAGGAGACTTGATGGGCCGAATGGCCTAATTCTGCTCCTATCACTTATGACCATATGAACCTGCTGAGCATTTCTAGCATTTTGATGGTTTTTATTGCAGCTTTCCTGCATCTGCATCATTAGCTTCTCATCCCCTCTCCAAGTTTGGTTTGTTCCCTTAAGACTTAACGTGTAATTGCCTTACCGGCACACAGCTTTTTGTTAATTAAAATAAGGAAAGACAAGAGAACTGATGTCAATCACTCCTGGTCCTAACTGCAGCAGCACAAAATGGAAGCATTCCTGCCGAGATTACAGTATTTTAAAAAGCCTTGTGATTGTTGTTGCTTTGTTCAATAATACATTTTTCTTCCAGCAGCCTGACGATGTTGGCAGCTCAGGTCTCTGAGGAGAGGTTCTTATGATGATTCAGTTCAGCTCGGAAAATTACATTCAGTTTTTTTTTTCTTTCTTTGGAAAGTAATTCACAAATATTTCTCGGCTGAAAATCGTGTGTGCATCGAAACCTTTTAGAGCAGTCCAATCATTGTAATTAGTTTTTTAGCCAAGTATGTAAGCATACAAGGGTATAGCGCTGGATACATTTATGCGGCGCGGTGGCGCAGCGGTAGAGTTGCTGCCTTACAGCGAATGCAGCGCATGAGACTCGGGTTCGATCCTGACTACGGGCGCCGTCTGTGCGGAGTTTGTACGTTCTCCACGTGGCCTGCGTGGGTTTTCTCCGAGATCTTCGGTTTCCTCCCACACTCCAAAGACGTGCAGGTATGTAGGTTAATTGACTGGGTAAAATGTAAAAAACAATTGTAGGATAGTGTTAATGTGCGGGGATCGCTGGGCGGCGCGGACTCGGTGGGCCGAAGGGCCTGTTTCCGCGCTGTATCTCTAAATCTAAATCTAAATTTGCTAAGGTACCGGAGGAAAGGGAGACCAAATCCGGGAAGAAGGCACCATCAGTTGCTTGATGTCCAGTTCAGGGGGGAGTCGTAACCTGGCTCACTGGCCCGGTGGCACAGCTGGTAGAGCTGCTGCCTCACAGCGCCAGAGACCTGGGTTCTTCCCTACAACCATCAGGCTATTAAACACTACAACATCCAAATAGGCTCCGAAGTACATTGACTGAGCCGCATTCATTTTCTTTGCACCACTATTGTTTGTTTATTTGTTTGTTTATATTTTTATATATATATATATATATATATATATATATATATGATCTCCCGGTGGCTCAGCACTTCAACTCCCCCTCCCACTCCCAGTCCGACCTTTCTGTCATGGGCCTCCTCCATTGTCATAAGGAGGCCCACCGCAAATTGGAGGAACAGCACCTCAGATTTCGTTTGGGCAGCTTACACCCCAGCGGTATAAATATTGACTTCTCTAACTTTAGATAGTTCCTCTGTCCCTCTCTTTCCCCTCCCCCTTCCCAGTTCTCCCATTGTCTTCCTGTCTCCAACTCCATCCTTTCTTTGGCCCGCCCCCTCCCCTGACATCAGTCTGAAGAAGGGTCTTGACCCGAAACGTCACCCATTCCTTCTCTCCTGAGATGCTGCCTGACCCGCTGAGTTACTCCAGCATTTTGTGAGACCTTCTATATATACACACCCACACACACACACACACACACACACACACACACACACACACACACACACACACACACACACACACACACACACACAGACAGACAAGATAGACACAAAAAGCTGGAGTAACTCGGCAGGGCAAGCAGCATCTCTGGAGAGAAGGAATGGGTGGCGTTTCGGGTCGAGACCCTTCTTCAAACTGATACAAAAATGACAAGTCTTCTTATATATATATTGTGATATCATGAGAGGTAGAGTCATACAGGGGAGATACATTTCCTCCCGGTGGATGCAACAAGGACTACAAACCATCATGGCTGCCTGCAAAAGACTACAAAACCCATAGCTGCTGACACTGATTGTTGCTGACACTGATTGCTGCTGACACTGATTGCTGCCCAGCTGAACCAGATGAGCTGATTACCTCAGTGAGAGAGCTAAAAGGGGAGAGAAGCAGTGTATTTAAAAGGAGAGAGACAACGACGGGAGCAGAGAGACAACGACGGGAGCAGAGAGACAACGACGGGAGCAGAGAGACAACGACGGGAGCAGAGAGGGAGAGAAGCAGTGTTTGAGTTATATTTTGTAAGAAGGCAGCAAGCTACAGTTTTGATTTAACTACCTGTTTTGGTTTTGTGTACCTGTCTGCAAACAATTAAGTTGACCTCTTTTTGGAAAAGACTAAATATATGGAATTTAAGTTTGAAACCAAGAACTTTTCCGGCACCCACACCTCCCAACCTTCAAGAGAAAAGCTCCCGACCTCTCAAGACATCACAATATATATACAAAGGGTGGCATGCTGGCACAGCAGTATTGCTGCCTCACAGCACCAGCGACCCGGGTTCAGTCCGGATCTCGGGTGCTCTCTGCGTTTGGAGTTTGCAAGTTCTCCCTGGGACCGCGTGAGCTTCTTCATGCGCCGGTTTCCTCCCACATCCCAAAGATGTGCGGGTATGTAGATTAATTGCTCCTCTGTAAATTGTCCCCCAGTGTGTAGGGAGTGGATGAGAAAGTGGGATAACATAGAACTAGTGTGTTCGGGTGATGGATGGTCGGCCTTCGATTTGGTGGGTTGGAGAGCCTGCTTCCATGCTGTATCTTCTCCATCTTGTTTGCCTAGGACTAATACAACATGTGGTTTCAAGGGATGTGGGCCAAACGCGGGCAATGGTTTAATGGGATATGGGCCAAACACGGGAAAATGGGCATCTAGGTTGGCATGGACGAGTTGGGCCGAAGGGCCTGTTTATGTGATGTATGGCTCTATGAGTCTACCTATGACTGTATCTCACCATAGAGAATCAGAACATGTATCTCTCAGCAGGAACAGCTGTCATTATAAGCTAGAAACAACCTATCCAGTGCTGTTAGACAGCTAAAAAATATTATGGCTCATGCACAATTCTCACAGGGGAAATATTCATGGATTATTTGTGGGCAGCACAGTGGTGCAGCGCTAGAGTCGCTGCCTTACAACACCAGAGACCTGGGTTTGATCCTGACTATGGGTGCTGTCTGGATAGAGTTTGCTCGTTCTCCCTGTAACCGCGTGAGTTTTCTCCGGGTGTTCCGGTTTCCTCCCACATCACAAAGACGTGCGGTTTTGTTGATTAATTGGCTCTCCGTAAATTGTCCCCAGAGCCTTGGTTAGAACTAGTGTCCGGGGTGATTGATGGTCGTCGTGGATTCGGCGGGCTAAAGGGGTTGTTAACACACTGTATCTCTAAACTAAACCAAGCTATTTCCCAAAGAAAGAAAAACTGGATGTAGTTTTCCTCACCCCAACAGAAGCGTGTGTGGGGAGAAAGATTTCATCAGACGGACTTTTCTGAATGGACTGGGATATGTTTGTGAGACAGGGGGTGCACTACAGAATCAATAATTGCCCACAAGGGTGCCTTGAGTCTTCACAGAGTCAGTAAGAATGTGAGTCTTATCAGACCACAGGATCGATGGGTCAGTCACGGCATAATCTAGAGTCGTGCTTTTCTTTCCTGCGCTCTCCAGATTTCTTTGTTTAGTTTACTTTAGTTTAGATTAGTTCAGAGATACAGCATGGAAACAGGCCCTTCAGCCCATCGAGTCCACGCCGACCAGCGATACACTAGCACTCTTCCACACATTATGGACGATTTACAATTTTTACCAAAGCCAATTAACCTACAAACCTGTACATGTTTGGAGAGTGGGTGGAAACCGAAGCACCTGGAGAAAACCCAGACGGTTACAGGGGGCTTGGACAGCACCTGAGGTCAGGGTCTAACCCGGGTGCCCAGCGCTGTGAGGCAGTAGCTCTCCTACAGCACTACGGTGCCGCCCTTTGTTTTAGAATAAAGCATTATTTTTAAACTGCAGTTGGACTGAGTTAAATTGTGCAATGAAATCCCTAAACTGTTCCGTTAAATTGTAACATTGAACCCTGTACCACTTTGCAAATATACTGAATCAACAAAAAAATTATATCTTTCCTTCCTAACATTTGGGACATTTGAGGTTTATTTATTTCTCTCCTGTGTTTCCTGGTTCAGCCTTGTTCAACAGACAATCATCGTCATGGATTCATACAGCATAGAAACAAGCCCTTCGGCCCTACTCATCCATCCCGACCCGTCTCAGCTCGTCCCATTCCCTCCAAAGATGCTGTATGACCCGCAGGACTTTGTCTTCAGCTGATTCCACCTTCACTTCATCCTGGCTCGGCAAGGCCACCAACATCATCAAGGACCAGTCTCACCCTGATTCTCTTCGCCCCAGTTCCATCAGACAAGAGGTACAGGTGTGAAAACGCACACCTCCAGATTCAGGGACATCAGCTGTTATCAGGCAACTGAACCATCTTATCTCCAATGAGAGAGCAGTCCTGACCTACCATCAACCTCATTGGAGTCCTTTAGGTTATCTTTAATCGGACTTTACTGGACTTTATCTTGCACTAAGCATTATTTCCTTTATCCTGTATGTGTTTTTTTGTGAAGATAAACACAGAATGCTGGTAACTCAGCTGGCAGGCAGCAACTCTGGATAGAAGGAATGGGTGACGTTTCGGGTCAAGACCCTTCTTTCTGAGTCAGGGGAGAGGGACACAGAGCTATGGAAAGATAAGGTGTGTAAACAAGACATCAAAGTTCAAGTAAAATGTAGAATAGATCATTGCTAGCTAGGGAACAATGAAGCATACAAATTTAAAATTTAATCAGGAGGACAGTCAGACTGGTCAGAGAACTAGGATGGGAGAGGGATGGAGAGAGAGAATACAGGGAGGAGTTAATATTCATACCATTGGGTTGTAAACTGCCCAAGTAAAATATGAGGTGCTGTGCCTCTAATTTGCATTGGGCCTCACTTTGACAGTGAAGGAAGCCCAGAACAGAAAGGGCAATATGGGAATAGGAGGGGGAGTTACAATGTTTAGCAACTGGGCGATCAGGTAGGATTAGGCAGATTGAGTGAAGGTGTTCAGTGAAACGATCGCCAAGCCTGCGCTTGGCCGCGCTGATAGTCCACAGTCCATAATATGAACTTAATAACTTATACTACCCGACTTGCTGAGTTACTCCAGCACTTTGTGTCCTTTTTTTGTAAACCAGCATCTGCAGTTCCTTCTGGACACACAGCCTTGCGGCAAGTATCAGCATGCAAGGGGCAGGAGAACACTAGCATTCAACGCCATCACAAGATTCATCTTGACTCTTTCCTTCAGTGCGTTACTTTTGTTTTCAATTTAATTTGATTTTAATTTCATGCTTTAATTTTGTGATTTAATAAACTGCAAAAAAAACTCGGATAATTTTGACAGAATTAACAATTAATTTGTCTCGTTATCTTTTACAGCTTTACACTGAACTTTTTCTTTTAGTTTATTATATAGTTTACAGAGTACTATGTTTATATATTCTGTTGTGCTGCTTCATGTAAGAATTTTATTGTTCTGCCTGGAACCTATGACGACAAAACAAATCTTGACTCTTGAAAATGGGCTCCAAGTCCAAATATTTGATCAGTTTTCAGCCACGGATGATAAAGTTTGGGGAAATAAAATACACAAAGTGCTTGAGTAACTCAGCGGGCCAGGCAGATTCTCCGGTGGACATGGATAGGTGACGTATCGGGTTGGGACCCTTCTTCTGAAGAAACGTTACCTTTCCTTGTTTTCCAAAGATGGTGCCTGACCTGCTAAGTTACACCAGCACTTTGCGTGTTATTTTGTGAACGGTTATTTTCCCAGCTATCATCAAGCAACTTATCAAGTCCTCTCACCAACTAGAGAGCGGTCCTGACCTCCCATCTACCACATTGGAGACCCTCGAACTTTCTTAAATCGGACTTTTCTGGACCTTATCTTGCACTGAATGTTATTCCCTTTATCCTGTATCTGTACACTGTAGATGGCTTGATTGCAATCATGTATAATCTTTCCTCTGACTGGATAGCACGCAACAGAAAAGCTTTTCACTGTACTTCGGTGCACGTGACAATAATAAGCTAAATTAAATTAACATCTGCAGTTCCTGGTGTCGGAAAAAGATTGGGAGTCTTTGCCTTAAAAGTATTTTATTGCCTGTCAAAGACTTTCATAAGTTTCTTAAGTTCATAGGAGCAGAATGAGGCCATTTGGTCATCAAGTCTACTCCGCCATTCAGTCACGGCTGACCGATCTTTCCCTCTCAATCCCATTCTTCTACCGTCTCCCCTTAACCCCTGACACCCTTACTAATTAAGAATCTGGCAATCTCTGCCTTAAAATTACCCAATGAGTTGGCCCCTACAGCCGCCTGTGACAATTAATTCCATAGGTTCACCACCCTCTGGCTAAAGAAATTCCTCCCCATCTCCTTTCTAAAGATACGTCCTTTTATTATGAGGCAATGGCCATTGGTCCTAGACTCTCCCACTAGTGGAAACATCCTCTCCACATCCACTATATCCAAGCCTTTCACTGCACGGTAAGATTCAATGAGGTCCCCCTTCATCCTTCTAAACAACAGCGTGTGCAGATCCGGAGCAGTCAAATGCTCAGTATATGTCAACCCAATCAGTCTTGGGATCAATCTGATGACTTACGGACATCTTGAACCTATAAAAGTAACTACAATGTAATTTCTCCCTATTTCTTTTTATTTGGACATTGAAGAATTTTTCTTTAGAAAATAACTGCTTCATGATCCTTTGGCATTTACACTCATCGTAAACGTCTCCAGTTAGGTAAGGGGGCCTTTCTCGTAAGAGCTGAATGCTCTTTTTCAAAATCTCCCTTGGGATGATCCTGGCCTCTCGGTAGGAACAAAATATGTCTAAAAATTTCCTAACTCACCTGGGACTCCCTCTTGAACAGAAACTGAATTGATCTAAGATCCCCCAATGAATGGAGACATTTACCGGATCAACTCCTCTAAACCTCTGTGGCATCATCTTCAGTCTGCACATTTCACTGGAAGTATGCTAAGACTGAAACTTTCCAGCGAGACAAAAATGCTTCTTTAATAGACCCTAACTCACCCCCCAAAAATCTCTGAAATGAACTGAGTCCGTGCCTTTATGTGGCTTTGCGAGGAATCTACCTGCAAACTCTCCGAATAGATTGCAATTGTCTCGTTATCAGAGATAAGGAATGCGTGCAATTTTAAATTTGATACAGTCCTACTGGCTTGTGCCAAAGAAAGATTCACAAGTACAATGAAGCCTATTTATCAGAAGATTTCTTAAAAGTGCATTAATTCAAAGGTCCTGACTCCCACCATTTAATTTGTTCATTTACCTGGTTAAAAGCCCAGTGGGAAAATACTAACTGCTTTCACTTTAAGAGCACAGTGGTGCAGCTGGTAGAGTTGCTGCCTCACGACGCCAGAGACCCGGGTTGGATCCTGACCTTGGGTGCTGTCTGTGAGCAGAGTTTGCATGTTCTCCCTGCGACTGCGTGGGTTTCCTCCGGGTGCTCTGCTTTCCTCCCACATCCCAAAGACGTGCATGTTTGCAGGTTAATTGGCCTCTGGTGCGTGGGGAGTGGATGAGAAAGTGGAATAACATAGAACTAGTGTGAATGGGTGATCGATGGTCAGTGTGGACTCAGTTGGCTGAAGGGCCTGTTTCCATGCTGTATCTTTCAATCAATCAAAAAAAAAAACAGATGATGAACTTTTTAAACTCTTTACATAAAGTTCCTTGAACATCAAGTACAAACTGTTGTAAAAATGTCCAAATCCATTCTTCAAGAATAGAAAACTTTAAGAGTATGCATCAATGTTTGATTTTCTCACACTTGGTCACTTGACGACTGAAATATGTGCTGAAATTGAGTGGGTGCGTGTGTGTATGTGTGAATGTGTGAATGTGTGAATTTGTGTGTGTGCGTTTGTGTATATGTATGTGGGCACATGCGTGTGTGTAAGTGGGCGTGTGAATGTGTGTGTGCACATGTGTGCGTACACATGTGTGTGCTTGCATGTGCATGTGAGTGTGTGCATCTACGCGTGTGCATGTACGTGTGTGTGTACGTGTGTGCGTGTAAGTGTGTGTGCGCGCATGTGAGTGGTGTGCGTGAGAGTGTGTGTGTGGGTGTCAGAGTGTGTGTGTGCATGTACGTGTGCATGTGCGTGTGAGTGTATATGCACGTGTGTACGTGTACGTGTGAGTGTGTATGTGCGCGTGTGTGCTTTTATTTCTCTTGAACACTAAGTACCAGTTATTTGTCTGAACTGAAATAAATGACCCATGTCAAATTATCGGATGTGGCTCGTAAAATGTCCTGGTGGACCACAGACTGTAAGTGCAGTTTATGGGATACTTTGATTGCCACAAGTGAGAAGCCCCACCCCCACCCCTTTCTCACGAGGGCCTGTTTTATAGCAGTGTGGATCCAATTACACAGCCTTTATTTCACAGTGCAATTGTAGAAAATGGTGCTTTGGATGTAAAACTAATGATTGGTAGTTATAGTTTTGATATTCATGTTTAACAGAAGAAACAAGGAACTGCAGATGCTGGTTTACAAAAATACGATACAAAGTGCTGGAGTAACACAATAGGTCAGGCAGCATCTCCAGAGTACATGGATAGGTGACATTTCGGGCTGGGACCCTTCTTCAGAATGATTGTGGTGGGGAGAAAGCTGGAAGAGAGGAGGGGCCGAACAAAGCCTGGCGAGTGATAGGTTGATACAGGTGAGGAATTTGTGTTGTAGGCAGATGGTTTGTGTGTGTGTGTGTGTGTTTTTTTTCCTGTTAAAGGTCTGTTTTGAAGGGCTTTGAAGGAGAACATGGTTGGGCAAAATTTCAAATTGAGACCATTCTTCAGAAAGTTTATTTCCATATTTTGGTATAATAAAAAATGTAACACCCATTTGTTTTTCTTCCAATCCCTTCAGGTCTTTTTTGTTCCTGACATTTATATAACTCAGTTTAGTTTAGTTTAGTTTAGTTTAGTTTAGATTAGTTTGGACTGAAGATAGACTCAAAATGCTGGAGTAACTCAGCGGGACAGGCAGCATCTCTGGATAGAAGGAATGGGTGACGTTTCGGGTTGAGACTCTTCTCAGTTTCGTTTAGTTTAGAGATACAACGTGGAAACAGGCCATTCGGCCCGCCGAGTCTGCGCCGACCAGCGATTACACGTTCACACTAGTTCTGTAGGAAAAAAACTGCAGAAGCAGGTATAAATCGAAGGTAGACACAAAATGCTGGAGTAACTCAGCGGGTCAGGCAGCATCTCAGGAGAGAAGGAATGGGTGATGTTTCGGGTCGAGACCCTTCATCAGTCTGAAGAAGGGTCTAGACCTGAAACGTCACCCATTCCTTCTCTCCTGAGATGCTGTCTGACCCGCTGAGTTACTCCAGCATTTTGTGGGTAAGAACCGGAGCACCCGGAGAAAACCCACAACGTCACAGGGAGAACGTTCAAACTCTGAACAGACAGCACCCGTAGTCAGGATCAAACCCGGGTCTCTGACGCTGTGAGGCAGCAATTTCAGCTGTAGAAATATGCAGCAATGGCAAACTGGATAGCTAGCACAATTTATTTATTCCAATGTGTTGTAAGGTACAATTAAGCATTCATTTGGCCTGGGAAAATTATAATCGGAGACTAAACATCTTACCGTAAATTCTGCAAGCAACTTTCTGGCTCAATAAAATATAGGAAGTCCATTTATTCTAAATGGCAGTTTAAAATAATCTCAGCACTTGAGAAAGGAGGTTTAATTTTCAAGTACCACTCAGAGATTTAAGTACATAGTCATTTCAGTATAATATCAAAGAGTGTTATCTTAAGGCTGATGGGCATAAATTTAGCAGTAGCCTTTGAAGGGGAATTGCTGGAAACAGTATTAACTGCGAGGCTATGGGAGGTGGAGAATAAAAAAATTGTGTTTGACTGCCTTTCCAAAACATAACTGAAGAAAGGTCTCGACCCAAAACGTCACCTATCCTTATTCTTCAGAGATGCTGCCTGACCCGCTGAGTTACTCCAGCACTTTGCGTCTTTTTTCTATGTTAACCAGCATCTGCAGTTTCTATTGTTTATAAGCTTTCCAGGAAATCCAAGTGACCACTTGCACACACTTCTTCACATGCCTGCCAGTTTTATAGAGGCATACAGCTTGGAAACAAGCTCCCGAATCCACAATGACCATCAATGCCCATCTACACTAATCCGACACCAATCTGATCCACCTTTCTTCATCATCTATCCCCGCCCCCAGATTCAACCATTCACCTACACACCAGGGGGCAATTTACAGAGGCCAAGTAACCTACAGACCGCACGTCTCCGGGATGTGGGAGGAAACCCAAGGGGCACCTGGAGGAAACCCACGCGGTCACGGGAGAACGTGCAAACTCCACACACGGATAGTGCCCGAGGTCAGGAAGGAAGTGGACTACTGGCGGTGTGAGGCAGCAGCTCTACCAGCTGCGCACACTGCCGCCTCTTACTTTACACAATATCAGACCCAATTACTGAGAGACAAACTCCTGACTGTGGTCATTCATTAAATGCTTCTGGTGGGATGGGTCCAGGTTCTGATGTTATTTTTACATCAGTTCTCAGATGACGAAATGTGTGGGAGATCCCTGCGTATGAGTGGGGTTTGGAGAGTTATACTGGTGAACCAAATACACAAACTATATACTCTTTAGATTTCACACCTTTAACGAAGTCAGCTATAGAGTTCATCTGTGTCAACTCCCTCCTAGAGTCAAGGAGTCACAGAGCCATACAGTCATACAGTGTGGAGCAGGCCCTTTGTGCCAACTTGCCCATGCCGACCAACATGCCCCATCCACACTAGTCCCGCCCAGCGGGGGCTTCAATGTCGGGAGCCCCGACCGCCCCGACGTGGCAACTTCAACAGCCTGACCGCGGGAGAAGACGGCAGGGGAAGAGAGAAAGACACTCTGGCCTTCCATCACAGTGAGGAGGTGACTGGAGGAGACTCACTGTGATGGATGTTTCTTTTGTTTGGTGTTAGTTTATGGTTGTATGTGTTATTGCATTTTTATTGATTATTCTTATTGGTCTTATTGTTGAACTGCGGGTAATTTTTCATTTCACTACACATTTATGCGTATGTGACAAACAAACGACTATTGACTATTGACCTGCCTGAGTTTGGCTCAAATTCCTCCAATCCTACCCAATCCATGTACCAGTCTAACTATTTCTTAAACTTTGCCATAATATCTGTCTCAATTACCTCCTCCGGCAGCTTGTTCCAAACACCCATCACCCTTTGTGTAAAAAAGTGACCCCCTCAGGATCCCATTCAATCTTTCTCTTCTCACCTTAAACGTATGTCATCTCGTTCTTGATTCCCCTGCCCTGGGGAAAAGACTCTGTGCATTTACCTTATCTATTCCCCTCCTGAATTTATACACCTCTGTAAGATCACCCCTCAGCCTGCTGCGCTTTAAGAAATAAAGTCCTAGCCTGCCCAACCTCTCCCTGTAGCTCAGGCCCCCAAGCCCTGGCAACATTCTTGTACATTTTCTCTGCACCCTTTCCTGCTTCACGACATCCTTCTTATATCAGGGTGACTAAAACTGAACAGAATACTCCAAGTGTGGCCTCACCAACGTCTTGGACTAGGTCAGGCCGTGTGCAAAATGGTCTTTTGACCAAATGCCAGCCGCCTGCTGACAAATGAGACCTCAACCAAGGTCAACTAACCTACAAACACGCATGTCTCTGGGGTGTGGGAGGAAACCGGAGCCCCTGGAAGAAACCAATGCTATCACAAGGGGAAGGTGCAAACTCCGCACACACACACAGACAGCACCTGGGGTCATGATCAAACCCAGATCTCTGGCGCTGTGAAGCAGCAGCTCTACCCGCTGCACCACTGCGATGCACTCCATGGTCACTAGTCGCAATGTTTTATTTACCCACCAGTTCAGATATGAAAGAATGCTTAAACATGATCGAATTCGGTATTTGGGAACATGGTTATGAATGAACGATCCTTCAATAACATCCAGGCATTTTGTTTGAAATGAGCATTACTTTGAGATCAAGTTACATTCTAGAGGAAAAATGTTTCCTGTACTTAACCATTTCCATTCAGTGTAATGTTCACTATGATGTAGAAATGTAAGGATTTAAAGTAAAAACACATTGCAGAAGTATGATGCTGCTTGACCGAAGCCATACAGAGATTGGTCCAAACATTGCTCGAAAAACAGTTCCTTAATGATTCAGTTTTACTTCAATTTAGCGATACAGCACGGAAGCAGGCCCTTTGACCCACTGAGTCCTTGCCCACCATTGCTGGAAATAAAGTCCAAAAATTCAAGACATTTCAATTAGAATTTGAAAGATACAGCTTGGAGCCAGGCCCCTCGGCCCACCGAGCCCATTCATCACCTGTTCACACACTAGTTCTAGTGTAAGAAAATAACTGCAGATGCTGTTACAAATCGAAGGTATTTATTCACAAAATGCTGGAGTAACTCAGCAGGTCAGGCAGCATCTCAGGAGAGAAGGAATGGGCGACGTTTTGGGTCGAGACCCTTCTTCACACTAGTTCTACGTCATCCCATTTTCTCATCCACTCCCTATGCACTGGGGAGGGTTTACAGAAGGCCAATTAGTCTACGAACCCACACGTCTTTGGGATGTGGGAGGAAACTGAAGCACCCGGAGGAGACCCACGCGATCACAGGGAGGGCGTGCAAACTCCACATACACAGACAGCAGCTGAGGTCAGGATCAAGCCTGGGTCTCTGGTTCCGTGAGGCAGCGGCTCGACCAGTTGCGCCCTTGTTGTTAGGAGAATTGGCTGGGTAAATGTAAAAATTGTCCCTAGTGGGTGTAGGATAGTGTTAATGTACGGGGATCGCTGGGCGGCACGGACTTGGTGGGCCGAAAAGGCCTGTTTCCAGCTGTATATATATGATATGATATGATATGATAGAATTGCTTAGCAGTATTTACCCTCAAAAAGGCACAGGGTGATCCTATGACATTCTTGCCCGAATGCTGTCTGGACCATTAGGTTAATGTTCCATGAACTTTACCCTGTGCCTGCCCTCGGGAAGGCTGATTGCTGCTAAACCCCGATAATGTAAACAGAGCGGCTGCCACGATCGCGAGGGTGGAAAGCTCATGCAGAGAGCAGAAACAAAGTCAGACCTTGTTCCCCGGATGGAGATACGCTTAGTAGTTGCTTGCAGGGGCAGGATTAATGAGATAAAGGCTGCCCCTTGGCTGCTAACAGGGAATCGGAGGAGAAACTAATCAAATATCACCTCCGCCTGCCGCCTGTGTGGGTTTCTCTGATGGATGATTAGGCCTTTTCAGGGGAATCTCATCCATCTTCCCAATGGTGCCTGTCTGAAGAGGGGATGGCCGACCATGCATGACTAAATGGGCACAGTATTGATGCGTTGTTCAATGCTTCGGACGGAGTTATTTTTGAGACGGTGTTCAAGAGTAATTGAGAGTCAAAAGATTCAGGAGTGTTTAATTGTCATAGGTACCGAGAACAGACCAATGGGCTTCGTACTAGCAGCAGCAGTATAAGAGGCCTATAAATGCAATATTCATGGATAAGATTATAAACAAAGGCAAATCATAAATTAGAAACCTCAATAGAAACCCCACAGATAGCCCAAATTGTTAGAGAATGAGGCGTTGTTAATCACCATTGGCAGCGATGGGTTCAGTTTAAACACGCAACACAGAAACAGGCCCTTCTGCCTTAGATCAAAGTGTACTAGATTTGGTACAAGTTCATAGGTCATAGGAGCAGTATTAGGCCATTTGGCCCATCAAGTCCACTCTGCCATTCAATCATGGCTGATCTATCTTTCCCTCTTAACCTCATTCCCCTGCCTTCTCTTCGTAATCCCTGACACCTGTACTAATCAAGAATATGTCAATTTCTGCCTTAGAAATACACAGTGAAACTTGGTCTCCACAGCCATCTGTGGCAATGAATTCCACAGATTTGCCACCCTCTGACTAAACAAATTCCTCCTCATCTCCTTTCTAATGGTACCTCCATTTATTCGGAGGCTGTGCCCTCTGGTCCTAGACTCTCCCACTAGTGGAAACATCTTCTCCGCATCCACTCTATCTTGGTCGGCATGGATGAGTTGGGCCAAAGGGCCTGTTTCTGTGCTGTACGACTCGATTACTATTTTGTACTGTGTGATAATCGTAGGATTGGCAGCAAAATTGCATCGATAATTGGTTCTGTAAGGCAAAACTCAAATTTCACTGTACCTTAATTGGTACACGTGACAATAAATTGACCTTGAAATCTTGAAATCTTGAAAAATGTGAACTGATATGCTTACACTCCAAAGCCTACAATGGGGTTGAGGTGAATTGGACAGTACGTTTGCTTATGGAAGGACCATTCAGAAGCCTGGTAACATCCTATCAAACCTCACCCTTTGTCAATGTTCTTGACAAGTGTCGTTAGCCCAGAAATGGGACATCAGTCCGACTGATCAATCCATCACGCAAACCAACCTCCTTTCCATTGACTCCATCGACACTTCACTCTGCCTCAGGAAGGCCTTAGCATAATCAAGGACCAGTCTCATCCCAGTCACTCCCTCTTCTCATGCTCACCCATCAGGCAAGAGGTACAGAAGAGTGAAAACGCACAGCTCCAGATTCAGGGACAGTTTCTTCCCAGATGTTATCAGGCAACTGAACCATCCTGGACTTTGTTGGACTTTATCTTGCACTGAACATTATTCCCTTTATCCTGTGGACTGCTTGAGTGGAATTCATGCACAGTCTTTTTGCTGACCGGATAGCACGCAACAAACGACTTTTCACTGAACCTCGGTCCATGTGACAATAATAAACTAAACTCGCTCTAATAGGATCCTGAGGGGCAACTTGTTTTCTACACAGGGTGGCAGGTGTCTGAAACGAGCTGCCGGGGGAGGTAGTTGAGGCAGGTGCTATCAACGTTTATGGTTAGCGGAGTCAGGGGGTATGGGGAGAAGGCAGGAACGGGGTACTGATTGAGAATGATCAGCCATGATCACATTGAATGGTAGTGCTGGCTCTAAGGGCCAAATGGCCTACTCCTGCACCTATTGTCTATTGTCTATTAAGAAGCATTCAGACAGGTACATGGATAGAGACATCAAATGCTGGAATAATTCAGCGGGGCACGCAGCATCTCTGGAGAGAAGGAATGGGTGACATTTCGGGTTGAGACCCTTCTTCAGACTCCAGAAATTTGTGTTTATCCTCTCCAAAACCTCAACACCCTTCCTACAATAAGGCAACGCGAACTTGCACACAATACTCCTCTCGACCCAAAACATCACCTATTCCTTCTCTCCAGAGATGCTGCCTGTCCTGCTGAGTTATTCCGGCATTTTGTGTCTGTCTTCGGTTGAAACCAGCATTTGCAGTTCCTCCCTACACAGGTACATGGATAGGATAGGTTTGGAAGGATGTGGGCCCAATGCAGGCAGGTGGGACGAGTGTGGATGGGACATGTTGGTCAGCATTGGCGACTTGTGCCGAAGGGCCTGTTTCCACGCTGTATGACTGTGACTCTGATCTATGGAAGATGAGAGGTATTTAGAAGAAAAGCTGGACTAACCTGAACTCACTTCTTGGCCAGCAACTGGACTATTTGAAGTATCGCTGTCATGTACCGGGGAGGACAGATAGGATCACCGTCCAAGAGCAGACAAGGGGGGATACATCAAAACATTGCTGACTTGTATGAACAAGCGAGGAGCCACCACACAATCAACGCACATCTGGGATAGATAATAATGATCAAGTCATCCTGTGAAATGAAGCTTAGTTCAACTCAAATGCACTGTAAATCATTTCTCCCTCCATTGAATGAATTTGTGATTGACGACTCAATAAAGATCTTATCCGCCGTCTTGCTACTGCAGTAATGGCGTCAACTGCCAGCGCCAATATTAATACAGCAGGAGGATTTGTTTTAGATAACTTTTGTTCTTCCTTTAAAGATAACTTTAGTTTACGTTATTGACAGGTGTAGCGAGGTACAGTGAAAACCCTTTGTCGCGCACTATCCAGTCAGCAGAATGGCTATACATGACTACAACCAAGCCATCGACAGTGCACAGATATAAGATAAAGGGAATCTGTTCATAAGTTCATAAATTCCTAAGTTCCAGGAGCAGAATTAAGCCATTTGGCCCAAGTCTACTCCGCCATTGAATCATGGCTGATCTACTTTTCCTATCAACCCCATTCTCCTCCCTTCTCCCCAAGACCACTGACATAACTCCACCTAATCAAGAATCTGTCAATCTCTGCCTAAAAAATATCCATTGACTTGGCCTCCACAGCCTGCTGTGAAAATGAATTCCACAGATTCAACACCCCATGACTAAAGAAATTACTCCTTATCTCCTTTCTAAAGGCAAGTCCTTTTATTCTGAGGCAATGGCCTCTGGTCCTAGACTCTCCCGCTCGTGGAAACATCCTCTCCACATCCACTCTATCCAGGCCTTTCACGATTTGGTAAGTTTCAATAAGGTCCCCCCTCATCCTTTTATACTCCAGCGAGTACAGGCCCAGTGCCTTCAAACGCTTATCAGATGTTCACCCAATCTCAAACACTCATCATATGTTAACTCAATGTTAACCCATTCATAGAAACATAGAAAATAGTTGCAGGAGTAGGCCATTTGGCCCTTCGAGTCAGCACCGCCTTTCAATATGATCATGGCTGACCATCCGAAATCAGTATCCCGTTCCTGCTTTCTCCTCATATTTCTTGACTCCATACGTCTGATGTTTCTGACTGTTGATGTTTCTGACTGCGCCCTGGAGCAAAAGACCTTTGAGCTAAAAGTGTTGCCATGTTTTTTTCAAATTTAGAACACATATAGAACAGTACAGCACTCAATTTCCATGCCGAATGTAATGCCATGTTTTAGAAGGGTCCAGACCTGAAAAGTTACCAATCCATGTTCTCCAGACATGCTGCCTGACCTGCTGAGTTACTCATGCACTTTGTGTCTTTTTTTTGTAAGCGTGCATCTGCAGTTCCTTGTTTCTACATCTTGATTTAATTGCATTTATTTTCAATGATGTCACCTTTTCTGTCCTCAGATATATTGCGTAATATAATCACCACTAAATTCCTGCTTTAAAAATGGATTATCCTGTGACCGATGTTTATGTAAACACTGAGCCAGAGCCAATTTACACTTTCCTTGTTTGTTTCAGACCAAAATCCTGTTCAAAGGCTTGAACTAATTCACATTCCTGCCACGATTGCATTCAGTCAGGGCTTTATCTTCTCAAACAGCCAATCCTGACATGAACTCTCACCTGATTACTGTCCTCTCCTTTCCCAACACCGTATCTCCACTTGTCTCTCTTGTAAACCACAAGAAGAACATAATGCTCTTCCCATGTGGTATAAATCAACTTCAATGACAAAATGAGTCTTCCCTTCATTGCGATTCTATTTGTTACCTTAATTTATTAACCTAGGGCGGCACAGCGGTAGAGTTGCTGCCTCATTGCGCCAGAGACCACGGCTCGATCCTGACTAAGGGTGCTGTCTGTATGGAGTTTGCACGCTCTCCCTGTGACCATGTGGGCTCTCTCCAGGTGCCCTGGTTTCCTCCCACGCTCCAAAGACGTAGAGGTTTGTAGGTTAATTGAATTCGGTAAGTTGTAAAATTGTGCCTAGTGTGATGGATAGTGTTAGTGTACGGTCAGCAAGTCTACCCCTGCGCTACTGTGCAACCCCCTCAGACATAATCCCCAACTACATATTCTTGTCAAATATCAGCAGCTAAGTGTTAGGCCATATGGAGGACCATATGTGTACCCAGAGAACCGCAGGTGATGGAATCTTGAGCAAAACACAAAGTTCTGGAGGAACTCAGTGGGTCAGGCAGCAACTGCGGAGGGAATGGATAGACGACGTTTTGGGTCGGGATCCATCTTCATATGGGGGGGGGGGGGAAGCTACAAGAGGTGGGGGTGACAAAGCCTGGTAAGTGATAGTTGGATACAGAACATAGAACATAGAACAGTACAGCACTGGTAGAAATATAGAAGATTATGAGAGGCATAGATAGGGCAGATAGTCAGAACCTTTTTCCCAGAGTGAAAATGTCAAAGACTAGAGGGCATAGCTTTAAGGTGAGAGGGGGCAAAGTTTAACAGAGTTGTGTGGGACAAGTTATTTTACACAGTGGGTGGTGACTGCCTGAAATGTGCTGCTGAGGGTGGTGGTGGAGGCAAATATGATAGTCAAGAATCAAGCATGTAAATTCTTACTTGCTACAGTGCAACAGATAAGTAAACATACATAAACAATGCCACCAAGCCTATATACATTGGAGCCTATTTGGAGGTTGTAGTGTTTAATAGTCTGATGGTTGTTGGGAAGAAGCTGCCCCTGAACCTGGACGTTACAGTTTTCAGGCTCCTGTACCTTCTTCCCGATGGCAGAAGTGAAATGAGAGTGTGGCCAGGGTGGTGTGATTCTCTGATGATGCTGGCTGCCTTTATGAGGCAGCGACTCTTGTAGATCCCTTCAATAGTGGGGAGGTCAGTACCCGTGATGGACTGGGAAGTGTGAATTTAAGACGTTTTTAGATAGGCATGTGGATATGCAGGGAATGAAGGGATATTGATTACATGCATGCAGAGGAGATTATTTCTGAAGAGAGGGTACTTCTGAAGAAGGGTCTCCACCTGAAACGTCACCCATCCCTTCTCTCCAGTGATGCTGCCTGTCCTGCTGAGTTACTCCAGGATTTTATGTCTCTCTTCTTATCTTAACTTGGCATCATGTTCGGAATGGACACAGTTTAAGAATAACGTGTAGACCATTTAGGACTGAGATGAGGAAAAGCTTTTTCATCCAGAAAGTTGTGAATCTGTGGAATTCTCCAACACAGAAGGCAGTGGAGGGCAATTCACTAGATGTTTTCAAGTGAGAGTTAGATTTAGCTCTTAGGGCCAATGGAATCAAAGGATATGGGGAAAAAGCAGGAACGGGGTACTGATTTTGGATGATCAGCCATGATCATATTGAATGGCGGTGCTGGCTCGAAGGACCGAATGGCCTACTCCTGCACCTATTTTCTATGTTTCTATTGTGGGCTGAAGGGCCTGTTCCTGTACTGTGCTGTTCTATGTTTGAGGACTGAGTCCAGTCAGTAAGGACCCATTGTGTGGATCTATATATGGCCATTAGTCCACTGGACAGATGTTGAATGATTTATAATCCTGACACCACTCGGATATTGGAGGACATGGCCTCATTACTGCTGCACCTTTGAATTCACTCGTTGGGATGCATTCTGTCATAGAATAATGATACGAAATGGCACAGCTGCGTAACTTTGTAGAGCCACTGCCTCACAGCGCCAGAGACCCGGGTTCGATCCTGGCCTCAGGTGCTGACTGTGTGGAGTTTGCACATTCTCCCTGTGACCGCGTGGGTTTCCTCCGGGTGCTCCGGTTTCCTCCCACATCCCTACACACTCGGGGGAAACACAGCGGGGCCAATTAATCTACAGCACCAACCCGCACGTCCCAAAGAGTGTGGGTCTGTGGGTTAATTGGCCCTCTGTAAATTGCCCTCTATGTAGATGAGAATGTGGGATAACAAAGAACCCGTGTGAACGGGTGATCAATGATCGGAGTGGACATCATTCCGATGGGTCGAAGTGCCTGCTTCCAAGCTATAACTAAATAGTAATGTTCGGGGAAGCCACACTTAATAATACCAGCTGCTGGAATTTGAGCCAGGATCGCGAGTGAAAGCAGACTTTTTTTAGTACTAATGTAATGAAAGATTAATACCAAGCAAAAGGAGACAATTGAATAGTGTGAGCACTTCACCTGGGGCCTATTACATTAAATACATTGCAGGGAGAACGTTTCCTTTCTGAAGAAACCTTTAAATCTGCTTCAAGCTGTTTCAAATGCTTTGTAAGTACAAGACAAGAGCATTTGTTTGGGAGGGAGCAGTGGACAAGCTTGGTTTGTGTGGGTGAGCCAGATTTCTAATGGAAGGGTATCAGATGTCGTGTAAAGTGAGGGTCTCATAAAACATGACTATTCCTGTGTCGCACGTTTACAGCAGCAAAAACAATTATTTGTTTGTCTTTGCTGGGCAACGTCAGTGAACTCCGTAAACTGTGACCTCCTTCCACTTGCAGAGGATTGAGTTGTTGGCGATGTCACTGCATCCCAGTGAAGAAAAATGAAGAGTTTTTGTTATCATGGGTAGAACACAAAGTGCTGGAGTAACTCAGTGTGTCAGGCAACATCTCTGGAGGAAGACACAAAGTGTTGCTTCAGTCCGAAGAAGGGTCCCGACCCATAACGTAATCTATCCATGATCTCCAGATTTGCTGCTTGACTTGCTGAGTTACTCCAGCACTTTGTGTCGTCTTTTGTATACCAGTTCCTTACATGTAGTTCCTTGTTTAAGCATGTTTGGAGGGCATGGATGGGCGACATTTTAGGTGGAGAGCCTTTTCCAAACTGACTCGGTGGGGCAGTGAAAGAAAGCTGGAAGAGAGGTGGGGGCAGGACAAAGACCAGTAAGTCTTTGATAGGAAGGAACTGCAGATGCTGGTTTACACCGAAGACAGACACAAGAATGCTGGAGTAACTCAGCAGGACAGGCAGCGCCTCTGGAGAGAAGGAATGGGTGACGTTTTGGGTTGGGTTGAGACTCCAGTCTGAAGAAAGGTCTTGACCCAAAATGTCACCTGTTCCTTTTCTCCAGAGGTGCTGCCTGTCCCGCTGAGTTACTCCAGCTTTTTGCGTCTATCCTGGCAAGTGATAGGTGGATGGGAATGGGATCGTATAGCCTTGAAATGAGGAGTTTTTGGACTGGCAGGTGAGGGTGGGAACGTCGGCGATCCATGTTCTTCCCAGATGCTGTCGGTCCCGCTGAATTACTCCGGCTCTTTGCAAGATGCCAGCTTCTGCAGCTGCTTGTGGCGACAGCCAATAGACAATAGACAATAGACAATAGGTGCAGGAGGAGGCCATTCGGTTTTATAATGGATGAGCTGATCTATGATGTCAGTCTCACACCCTGGTGCTTAGTTGAAAAAGTCCGAAGAAGGGTCCCGACTCGAAACGTCCCCCATCATTTTGAAACATAGATGCTGCCGAGAGTAACAGTTACTCCAGCACTCTGTGGCAACCTAAGGTTCAGAAGGATAGGGCCAAAGCATGAGGAAAGGGTAGGGCCAAACCAGCTTAGACGGGACATCTTGGTCGGCATGAAGGAGTTGGGCCGAAGGGACTGTCCTCGCGCTGTATGTCGAACAACCCTGCTTATTTATGGCAACACAAACATTCAGTTGTAAGCACCACATTCTCTCCGTGACAGCTTCAGTTTCCTCAGAGTATTCCAATTTCCTGCCAGACCCGACGATGTGCTGGTAGGTTAACGGGCCACTGTAAATTACTCTTCAGTGGAGGTGAACGACAGAAAGAATGAAAAGGGAATGAAGGGCACGTGTGAGAGAAAGTTGCAGGAGTTCAGTGAAATAAGGAGAGGTGGGATGGGACCTCTGGGATTGTTCCTCTGGGAACCAGCATGGACCAGATGGTCTGTGTCTATTTGAGTAGACATTAGATACAGAGGTTGTCTGGAGGTAGCTGTAAGGACTTCAGTTTAGTTTCGTTTTGTTTCATTTCAGTCAGTTCAGTTTAGTTCAGTTCAGTTCAGTTTAGTTTGGTTCAGATTAATTTGGTTTAGTTTACAGATACCGGGTGGAAACAGGCCTTTCGGCCCACCGAGTCTGTTCCAACCAGCGATCACACGTTCTATCCTCCGCTCTAGGGCCATTTTACAAAAGCCAATTAACTTACAAACCTGTACATATTTAGAAATGTTGTAGAAATAGGAGCACCTGGAGACAGCCCACGCAGTCACAGGGAGAACGTGCAAACTCTACAATTGGACAGCACCCAAGGTCAGTCTTAGATACATGGAACTGCACATAGAGTCATGGAGTCATAGAGTCATACAGTGTGGAAACAGGCACTTCTGCCCAACTAGCCCAAGCTGACCAACATGCCCCGTCTACACCAGTCCCACCTGCCTGCTTTTGGCCCATATCCCTCAAAACCTGTCCTATCCATGTACCTGTCTAAATGTTTCTTAAACGTTATGCTAGTACCCGGAACGACATAGTGGTGCAGAGGTAGGGTCCCCCCTGCCTTACAGGTTTTCTCCGGGTGCTCCGGTTTCCTCCCACACTCCGGAGACGTGCAGGTTTGTAGGTTAATTGGCCTCAGAAAAAATGGTAAAATATCCCTAGAGTGTAGGATAATGCTGATGTACTCAGCATTAGCATTGTGGGGGGGGGGCTCGCTGGTTTGCCCAAACTCGGTGAGCCACTGTGTCTAAGTCTAATGTCTAAAGTCTAAAGTACCTGCCTCAACTACTTCCTCCAGCAGCTCGTTCTGTACACCTACCGCCTTTTGTGCAAAAAAGGTTGCCTCTTTAATGATTTTACCCCAGCAAATATGTGGAATGGTGGTTGGAAACTTTGAAAGAACATGAAGATTCTATGCCCCCAACCCTGACCTGGTAGAAGATAGCCAGTAAACGTTGGAGGGGAGAGGTAGGTGGGTGGGGGGGAGGGGGGGAGGGGGGGGAGCTGGGAGCTGTGCGGCCATCTTGAGAACCATTCATCCCAGTCTACAAATCCCTTGGGAGCAAGCTCAAGTAGAAATGCAAATTTATTACGAAGGGTAAGGGTGACAGACAATGTTCAGCTACAGATCGCTGAAAGGCTTTTGTAGACTAAATAAGAAAGGAAGCTGTTCAGTTGCCTTTCATCAATTCCAGATGTTGGCTGTATTTATTCATTAAGATTGCCAAGAAGCCCATGGAAAGAGTCCAGGACCCTTCATACTTCTGGCTGAAGAAAACAATCGAAATTATTCAAACAGTTTTAAATTAAACTAAAGTGCTTAAAAAACCCACCTAATTCTTTTCCTCAGCGATAAATTTTTATGGCATTTATTTCCTGCACTTTTGTTCCTTTTGTTTCAACGTAGGACTTCATCTCCAACTGATTGTAGAGCTTCACCAAGATTAATAAGTGCTCTACTCAAAAGTAACATTATAATAGAGTGTGAATTGACAGCATTGGTTATACTTGAATGCTGCCAATTTCGAGGATCAGAGTTACTAATGGGGGAATCACCGGGCCAACGTAGAGAATAGCTACACATTAGACAATAGACAATAGGTGCAGGAGTAGGCCATTCGCCCCTTCGAGCCAGTACCACCATTCAATGTGATCATGGCTGATTATTCTCAATCAGTACCCCGTTCCTGCCTTCTCCCCATACTCCCTGACTCCGCTATCCTTAAGAGCTCTATCAAGCTCTCTCTTGAATGCACATTCACTGTTCTCCATCCGAGTTGACCTTTTGAAACACAGCTGTTGACGTAAAGCTGCCTCAAATGACTCATTTCCAGTCAGAGTTGCAAAGTGCATCAGGTTTGGAAATGTTCACATTGAGCCAAACAATTGTGTGCTTTTTTTCCACAGAATGCAGTTGATATGGCAATCTCTGCAGATTAATTACCAGTGAAAAACAAATGGCTTCTCTTCTGCTTCCACTTTGCAGGGTGAAGACAGACACAGAAAGCTGGAGTAACTCAGCGGGACAGGCAGCATCTCTGGAGAGAAGGAGTGGGCGATGTTTCAGGGCTAGACCCTTCTACAGACGTCTCGACCCGAAACGTCACCTATTCCTTTTCTTCAGAGGTGCTGCCTGTCCCGTTGAGTTACTCCAGCTTTTGGTGTCTATCTTCGGTTGAAAACAGCATCTGCAGATCCTTCCTACTCCACTTTGCAGGCGTTCAGTAAACTACTAGAGCTCCTGATGCTCCCGAGTGTAAGTTAGGATCAGAGTCATACAGCACGGAAACAGGCCCTTCGGCCCAACTCATCCATGCCGACCACGATGCCGCATCTACCCTAATCCCATTTGCCCGTATTTGGTCCATATTCCTCTATACCTATCCTATCCATGTACAAAATGTCAAATTTCCCGGGTGTGGGACAAAAAAAGGAATATATTATTATTATATTTTAAATGTTGCTATAGGGCCTGCCTCAACTCCCTCATCTGGCAGCTCGTTCCATACACCCACCACCCTCTGTGTAAAGAAATGGCACTCATGTTACTGTTAAATATTTCCCCTCTCTCCTTAAACCTTTGTCTTCTGGTTCTTGATTTCCCCTACTCTGGGAAAACGCTTCTCTGCATTCACCCTATCTATTATCCCCGTGACTTTGTACAGCGCTACTCCTCGACCTCCTGTGCTTCAAGGTATAAAGCCCATCGCCTGCCTAACTTCTCCTAATAGCGCGGGTCCTCAAGTCGTGGCACGTTCCTCGTAAATAGTCTCCGCACTCTTTCCGTCCTTCCTATAGCAGGGCGACCGAAACTGAATACAATACTCCAAGTGCAGTGACAGACATCATCTTGTACAGTTGTAACATAACGTGCCAACTTCCACACTCAATCTCCTGATGGATGAAGGCCAGTATGCCAAAAGCCTTCTTCATCACCCTATCTATCTGTGATGCCCAGTGTCGCAGTGCTAATGTTGTAGGTGCCGGAGCTGTCTCTGGTGCCAGAGCGGCTGCTGTTAAATTCCCTGCTGTTTATTTTACAGAGGTGCCGGATCGGCGCTCCGGTATGCCAGAGCAGCACTCTGGTGATGCCATATTCAAGGAACTACAATGAACAACTCCTAGGTCCCTCTGCTCTACAACACTCTCCCAGGGCCCTACTGCTCACTGTGGTCCTGTCCTTGTTTGACTTCCACTTTCGAAGAGTTTACTTCAGAATTACTTTTACACTGCAGTGTAAATTCCATGGTGCCAAAAGTGATTAGAATATATATTTTAGATTTAGATTTAGAGATACAGCGCAGAAACAGGCCCTTCGGCCCTCCGACCAACGATCCCCGCACATTAACACTATCCTACATCCACTAGGGACAATTTTTACATTTGCCCAGCCAATTAACCTACAAACCTGTGCGTCTTTGGAGTGTGGGAGGAAACGAGAGAGAGAGAGGGAAAGAGAGAGAGGGAAAAGAGAGAGAGGGAAAGAGAGAGAGAGAGAGAGAGAGAGAGGGAGAGGGAGAGGGAGAGGGAGAGAGAGAGAGAGAGAGAGAGAGAGAGAGAGAGAGAGAGAGAGAGAGAGAGAGAGAGAGAGAGAGAGAGAGAGAGAGAGAGAGAGAGAGAGAGAGAGAGAGAGAGAGAGAGAGAGAGAGAGAGAGAGAGAGAGAGAGAGAGAGAGAGAGAGAGAGAGAGAGAGCTGAGTGGCAACCTTTTCACTCAGAGGGTGGTGGGTATATGGAACGAACTGCCAGAGGAGGTAGTTGAGGAAGATACTTTCACAGCATTTAAAAGGCACTTGGACAGGTACATATTTGACAGGAAAGGTTTAGATGAATATGGGCCAATAGCAGACAAATGGGACTAGCTGAGATGGGGCATCTTGGTCGGCAAGGGCGAGTTGGGCCGAAGGGCCTGCTTCAAGGCTGCATGACTCTAACTCCAATCTCCCCTCTGCATTTTCCCTTTGCTTTAACTATAGTGCTTGAGTTTGGCTTCATTGTGTTAATGTATAGTGTTATCTGATTTGATTGGACAGCAGGCAAAACAAAGCTTTTCACAATAGCTCGCTGCACATGACAATAATAATCCTAAACCGAAACTCCTACTGCTACATCTCCCCTTTGTTCCCACTCAGAACTAAAACTAACAAATACGACTAGGCTTCAGTGACATATCAATAGAAAAAGCCAAGAATGTGACCTCCTGCCAATGGAAGATTTATCTTTCATTCTACAAATGAGTTGCAGTGAGATATCTATCACCCCCCTCCCCCATCACATGTGGTTCATGGGAAGTTCAGTTGACATTTTCCTTGTGTTTCTGATGCTATGCTTTCTCAATGTTTCCTCTCCCCTTACTCCCATCCCAGATGTAACTCTCTTCCGACTTTACTTTGGACCACGTTCACAAGTTATAGGAGTAGAATTAGGCCATTCGGCCCATCGAGACCACTCCGGCAAAATATCTGGGGAAAAAGACTAGGTGACCACTTGGGTCGGAACCTCTCTTCAGTCTGAAGTTAGTTCAAGTCTGACTGAAGACAGTCAGTCTGAAGAAGAGTTCCGACCTGAAACGTCACCTATTTGCTGCCAGACCCGCTGAGTTACTCTGATATTTTGTGTCTATCCTCGGTGTAAACCAGCATCTGCAGGTCCTTCCAACATAGAACAGTACAGCACTAACTTTTATCTGCCTGTTCCTAATCCATATCCCTCCATTCCCTGTAGATGGCTGATCTGTGCTTCCTAATCCCATCTCCCCATAACCCTTGACACCCATTCTACTCAAGAATTTGTCGATCTCTGCTTTAAAAACATCCCCTGAGATCCACTATCCACTATAGTTTAGAGAATCAGCAGGGAAACAGGTCCTTTGGCCCACCGAGAGCACGCCCACCAGCGATCACCCCGTACACTAGTACTATCCTACACACCAGGGCCAATTTACAGTTTTACGGAAGCCAATTAACCTACGAACCTGTACGTCTTTGGAGTGTGGGAGGAAACCGTGGCACCCGGAGAAAACCCGGGTTTTCACAGGGAGAACGTACAAACTCCACACACAAACAACACCCGAGGTCAGGATCGAACCTGGGTCTCTGGCACTGTGAGGCAGCAACTCTACCAGTTGCGCTACTGTGCCGCCCATAGAAGTGAAGGTGGAGTAAAGGTTTGCTAGCCTCTGGGATGAAGCATTTCAATTGCATGTTGGATAGAACATAGAACAGTACAGAAGATAGACACAAAACTCAGCGGGTCAGGCAGCATATCTGGAGAAAAGGACTAGGTGACATTTTGGGCCAAAACCTCTCTTCAGACTGAAGTTAGTTCAAGTCTGACTGAAGACAGTCAGTCTGAAGAAGGGTTCCGACCTGAAACGTCGCCTATTCCTTTTCTCCAGAGATGCTGCCTGACCTGCTGAGTTACTCCAATATTTTGTGTCTATCTTCAGTGTAAACCAGCATCTGTAGTTCCTTCCTACATGGAACAGTACAGCACCAACTTGTATCTGCCTGCGCCTAATCCATAACCCTCCATTCCCTGTACGTCCATGTGCTAAATGCACATTGAGGTCTGATTCTCAAAGGCACATTTCCAAACAAAATGAAAAGAGAGAAAGTCATTCCTATTTACAAGAATCGAGACAGACATTTATTTTCAAATTACAGGCCGATATCTCTGCTTCTCCAATTCTCAAAAATATTAGAAAAATTATTTGTACAAAGACTTGAAAACTTTATTGATAAACATAACATACTAAGTGACCAATAGACAATAGACAATAGACAATAGGTGCAGGAGTAGGCCATTCAGCCCCTCGAGCCAGCACCGCCATTCAATGCGATCATGGCTGATCACTCTCAATCAGTACCCCGTTCCTGCCTTCTCCCCATACCCCCTCACTCCGCTATCCTTAAGAGCTCTATCCAGCTCTCTCTTGAAAGCATCCAACGAACTGGCCTCCACTGCCTTCTGAGGCAGAGAATTCCACACCTTCACCACCCTCTGACTGAAAAAGTTCTTCCTCATCTCCGTTCTAAATGGCCTACCCCTTATTCTTAAACTGTGGCCCCTTGTTCTGGACTCCCCCTACATTGGGAACATGTTATCTGCCTCTAATGTGTCCAATCCCCTAATTATCTTATATGTTTCAATAAGATCCCCCCTCATCCTTCTAAATTCCAGTGTATACAAGCCCAATCGCTCCAGCCTTTCAACATACGACAGTCCCGCCATTCCGGGAATTAACCTAGTGAACCTACGCTGCACGCCCTCCATAGCAAGAATATCCTTCCTCAAATTTGGAGACCAAAACTGCACACAGTACTCCAGGTGCGGTCTCACCAGGGCCCGGTACAACTGTAGAAGGACCTCTTTGCTCCTATACTCAACTCCTCTTGTTACGAAGGCCAACATTCCATTGGCTTTCTTCACTGCCTGCTGTACCTGCATGCTTCCTTTCATTGACTGATGCACTAGGACACCCAGATCTCGTTGAACTCCCCCTCCTCCTAACTTGACACCATTCAGATAATAATCTGCCTTTCTATTCTTACTTCCAAAGTGAATAACCTCACACTTATCTACATTAAACTGCATCTGCCATGTATCCGCCCACTCACACAACCTGTCCAAGTCACCCTGCAGCCTTATTGCATCTTCCTCACAATTCACACTACCCCCCAACTTAGTATCATCTGCAAATTTGCTAATGGTACTTTTAATCCCTTCGTCTAAGTCATTAATGTATATAGTAAATAGCTGGGGTCCCAGCACCGAACCTTGCGGTACCCCACTGGTCACTGCCTGCCATTCCGAAAGGGACCCATTTATCCCCACTCTTTGCTTTCTGTCTGTCAACCAATTTTCTATCCATGTCAGTACCCTACCCCCAATACCATGTGCCCTAATTTTGCCCACTAATCTCCTATGTGGGACCTTGTCGAAGGCTTTCTGAAAGTCGAGGTACACCACATCCACTGACTCTCCCTTGTCAATTTTCCTAGTTACATCCTCAAAAAATTCCAGTAGATTTGTCAAGCATGATTTCCCCTTCGTAAATCCATGCTGACTCGGAATGATCCCGTTACTGCTATCCAAATGCTCAGCAATTTCGTCTTTTATAATTGACTCCAGCATCTTCCCCACCACTGACGTCAGACTAACTGGTCTATAATTACCCGTTTTCTCTCTCCCTCCTTTCTTAAAAAGTGGGATAACATTTGCTATCCTCCAATCCACAGGAACTGATCCTGAATCTATAGAACATTGAAAAATGATCTCCAATGCTTCCACTATTTCTAGAGCCACCTCCTTAAGTACTCTGGGATGCAGACCATCAGGCCCTGGGGATTTATCAGCCTTCAGTCCCATCAGTCTACCCAAAACCATTTCCTGCCTAATGTGGATTTCCTTCAGTTCCTCCATCACCCTAGGTTCTCCGGCCCCTAGAACATTTGGGAGATTGTGTGTATCTTCCTCAGTGAATACAGATCCAAAGTAACGGTTTAACTCGTCTGCCATTTCTTTGTTCCCCATAATAAATTCCCCTGCTTCTGTCTTCAAGGGACCCACATTTGCCTTGACTATTTTTTTCCTCTTCACGTACCTAAAAAAACTTTTGCTATCCTCCTTTATATTATTGGCTAGTTTACCCTCGTACCTCATCTTTTCTCCCCGTATTGCCTTTTTAGTTACTTTTGTTGCTCTTTAAAAGAGTCCCAATCCTCTGTCTTCCCACTCTTCTTTGCTATGTTATACTTCCTCTCCTTAATTTTTATGCTGTCCCTGACTTCCCTTGTCAGCCACAGGTGTCTCTTACTCCCCTTAGAGTCTTTCCACCTCTTTGGAATAAATTGATCCTGCAACCTCTGCATTATTCCCAGGAATACCTGCCATTGCTGTTCTACCGTCTTCCCTGCTAGGGCCTCCTTCCAATCAATTTTGGCCAGCTCCTGCCTCATGCCTCTGTAATCCCCTTTGCTATACTGTAAAACCGACACTTCCGATTTTCCCTTCTGCCTTTCCATTTGCAGAGTAAAACTTATCATGTTGTGATCACTGCCTCCTAATGGCTCTTTTATCTCTAGTCCCCTTATCAGATCAGGAACATTACACAACACTAAATCCAGAATTGCCTTCTCCCTGGTAGGCTCCAGTACAAGCTGTTCTAAGAATCCATCTCGAAGGCACTCTACAAACTCTCTTTCCTGGGGTCCATTTCCAACCTGATTTTCCCAGTCTATATGGATTTCAAGCTAAGCGGTGATGGAACTAGTAGAGAATATTTCAACTGCAAATGACAATAAAGAATATACTGTGGGAGTGTTTATAGATCTCAAAAAAGCATTCAATACCATTGATCATGGTTTACTGATGAATAAGCTAGGAAGATATGGTATTAGAGGATTTACATACTCCTGGTTGAGAAGCTACCTTGAAAACAGATATCAGTATGTTCAAGTAAATAATTTTGATTCAGAACTTATGAAGGTTACCTGTAGGGTTCCGCAAGGCTCGGTGCTGGGTCCAAACCTCTTTTTGCTCTATACAAATGATATTTGTAAGGTGTTGAAATTGTTACATTTAGTTATATTTGCGGATGACACAAATTTATTTTGATCAGGGAAAAACTTGAAGCAACTTTTGGACACAGTTAAAGGGGAATTGGAAACCCTAAAGAGGTGGTTTGATACTAATAAATTGTCATTAAATCTAAGTAAATCAAAATTTATTGTGTTCGGAAATCGTAAAATAAATTCTGAGGTAACACTTATGATTAATGATGTAGAAATTGAAAGGGTGTATGAAAATAAATTCTTGGGAGTGATAATAGATCATAAACTCTGTTGGAAACCTCATATAAAACATATCAAATCAAAACTGTCTAAATCCATTGCAAAACTGCACAAAACTAAGGACATCTTGAATCAAAATTCACTATTTACTTTATGTTGCTCACTCATTGTTCCATACATTACATACTGTGTGGGAGTATGGGGAAACACCTACAAAACTAGCACTAATTCAATCCTTATACTGCAAAAAAGAGCCATAAGAATTGTCAATAAGGCTGGTTATAATGACCCAACCAACCCATTATTTATGAAATCATATGCCCTAAACTTTATGGACCTAGTAGACTTTAATACTCTACAAATAATGTTTCGAGCAAAAGAAAGAACTCTTCCTGACTGTATCCAAGGTTTGTTTTCAGTGAGGGAGAGCAGGTATCCACTCAGGGGAAATTATATATTTGAAAAAAAGAGGGTAAGGACAAATGTGAAAAATAGATGTGTGACTGTTAAAGGGGTCAATTTATGGAATAGTTGCAACAATGAATTAAAAGTGTGTAGTAATATGTGTAAATTCAAGAAAATGTTCAAAAATATTATATTTGAAAGATACAAAATATGTGATCAGCACTGAGAAATGAATGACATGACAGAAACGATGGTTCTTGATTATATTTGTGTTTCTTTCTGTGTTTTGTTTATCTGCTTCTGACTTATGATGTTGTGTTTTTTTAAATTATATTTTGTTTTATTATTTTGTTTCACTGCTATTTTGGCCAGTTAGGGTAATGCTTTGTTAAGTATTAAGGGCAGGCACAATAAGCTTTGGCTTCTGACCTTTTTTTTGGTCAGAGAATATCATGTGTGGTTATATTGTTTTATTTTTGATATAATGATTTCGTTCTATTTAACTTTCACAACTGTGTGGTCAATCTGTTGTATTGTATTGGTCGGAAAAATAAATTAAAAAATAAAGACAAATCAATAGACAAACAAATAAATAAGTGCGGCACGGCAGCGCAGCGGTAGAGTTGCTGCTTTACAGCGAATGCAGCGCCGGAGACACAGGTTCGATCCTGACTACGGGTGCTGCACTGTAAGGAGTTTGTACGTTCTCCCCGTGACCTGCGTGGGTTTTCTCCGAGATCTTCGGTTTCCTCCCACACTCCAAAGACGTACAGGTATGTAGGTTAATTGGCTGGGTAAATGTAAAAATTGTCCCTAGTGGGTGTAGGATAGTGTTAATGTACGGGGATCGCTGGGCGGCACGGACTTGGAGGGCCGAAAAGGCCTGTTTCCGGCTGTAGATATATATGATATGATATATATATATATGATAAATAAATAAATAAATATATATATATATATATAAATAAATAAATAGACAAATAAATAGATGAATAAATAAATAGATAAATGAATAGATAAATAAATAAATAAATAGACAGATAAATAAATAAATAAATAAATAGATAAATAAACAGATAAATAAATAAATAAATAGATAAATAAACAGATAAATAAATAAATAGATAGATAGATAGATAGATAGATAGATAGATAGATAAATAGATATACAGATTAAAAATAAATAAATAAATAAATGAATGAATAAGTAGACGAATAGATAAATAGATAAATAAATAAATAGACAAATAAACAAACAAATAAATAAATAAATAAATAAATAAATAAATAAATAAATAAATAAATAGATAAAGAGACAAATAAATAAATAAACAGGGAGATAGATAGATAGATAGATAAATAAATAAATAAATAGACAGAAAAATAAACAGATAAACTGATAAATAAATAAATAAATAAATAAACAAATAGATAAATAAATGGATGATTATATATATAAATAAATAAATAGATGCGGGTGCTTCAAAGGAGGATGGGACATTAGGGTTACATGCAGAGCACCAACCTGGTGATATATTGCTATCTGATGTCCTCTCCCTGGCCTGGCTTATCTTTATTGCCTAAGTAACACTGCACTCCTGATGAAAGAAAAACTAATTTAAAAGAGTGTGATGGAAGGTTGAGATGAAATGCATGTAATAGTTGAAGACTCAAGTGATTTAGAAGTGGCTGGTAGTTGCTTTGCATGTTCTCTTTGATTGTCTGCAATCACGCCACATGTGAGATTCATCAGAACGTGCAGAATAATCCCAGTTTTGACCTTCAGCAGCCCACCCACATTGGAATACGAAGGGGAAAGAAATTTCCCCGCAAATGTGGGGGCGGCACAGTGGCACAGTGGCACAGCTGGTGGAACTACTGCCCCAGGACTGATCCTGACCTCGTGTGTGGAGTTTGCACAATCTCCCTGTGGCTGTGTGGGTTTTGCTCTGGGCGCTCCAGTTTCCTCCCACACCCCAACATAGTGCGGGTTTGCAGGTTAATTGGCCCTCTGTAAATTGCTCCCAGTGTGTAGAGAGTGGATGAGAATGTGGGATAACATAGAACTAGTGTGAACGGGCAATTGCTGGTCGGCATGAACTCAGTGGGCTGCCGTGTCTGTTTCTGTGCTGTATCTCTAAACTAATCTAAAGTAAACTAAACATGGACCCATTAATGTAGGGCAGTGGTCAGACGCTAGACTGTGGCTGTCCCCCACAGAGCCTTGGTGTTGGCTGCAATGAGCTTCAGTGCGTCCCTCAGCACGAACTCCTGCCGTCTGGAATGGGCCACATTCCCTGATGGACATCTCGCTCTGCTGGGCTGCCAACAAGTTTTGGGCAGACCAAAATGCGTCTTTCACCCAAAACTCAGGGTGGCACGGTGGCACAGCGGTAGAGTTACTTGCCTGACAGCTCCAGAGACCAGGGTTCGATTCTGACTACGGGTGCTGTCTGCATGGTGTTTGCACGACCTCCCTGTGATCGCGTGGGTTTTCTCCATGTCAAGTCAAGTCAAGTCAAGTCAACTTTATTTGTCACATACATGTACAAGATGTGCAGTGAAATGAAAGTGGCAACGCCTGCGGATTGTGCTAAACTACAAAACAGAATAGAATTTTTTTTTTAACACAAAAAATAAATTAATACAATAAATTAAATTAGTCCCTGGTGATATGAGAGTTAACAGTCCTGATGGCCTGTGGGAAGATACTCCGTCTCATCCTCTCTGTTTTCACAGCGTGACAGCGGAGGCGTTTGCCTGACCGTAGCGCGCTCCAGTTTCCTCCCACACTCCAAAGATGTGCAGGTTTGTAGGTTAACGGCTTCGATAAGATTGTCCCGCGAGTGCAAGATGCCGTTAGATTCGGGGGATCGATAGTCAGCGTGGACTCGGTGGGTCGAAGGGCCTGTTTCCGCACTGTATCTCTAAACTAACCTAAACTAAACGAGAGCCCCTAAGATGGAGAACGGAGATCGGAAGGAATGTAGGAAGGTTGGGATCAAAGTCAGCAAGAATCCTCATGATTACAGGGTTCTGCTGACAGGAGATATGAAGTCAGTGGTATGTGAGAAGTGCAGTAATCCATGCCGAGATGGAGGCCTTCATTCACAGAGCTGGCAGCGAGGAGTGGGAGGGGAGAGGATTAAAGTGACAGACATGTCAGTGACCTTTGATTTTTACAAATTCCTGTAACTTCAGCCCTGCATTTTTTACTCTGTCACACCTATTAACTCCTCCGAGCCCCTTTCTGAAAATGGTATCAGAGACCATTTTTAAATATAGAGACGTAAAGAGAAAAACCCTGCTTAATTATTGTAGAAACAAGGAAATGCAGAAGCTGGTTTACAAAAAAGGAGAGACACATAGTGCTGGGGTAACTCAGTGGGCCAGGCAGCAGCTTCATTATTTTTAGTTTTAGTTTTTGCAAAACAGCGTGGAAACAGGTCCTTCATCCTACCAGCGACCTACCTGTACTCTAAAGGTAGACACCAAATGCTGGAGTAACTCAGTGGGACAGGCAGCATCTCCGGAGAGAAGGAATGGGTGACGTTTCGGGTCGAGACCCTTGTTCAGACTGACTGACCTGTTCAGCTCAAACTCCATCATCAAGTTTGCTGATGACACTGTGGTGGTGGGCCGGATCTCCAACAACGATGAGAAGGCCTACCGGGAGGAGGTGGCTGATCTGGCACTCTGGTGTCAGGACAATAGCCTCCTCTTGAATGTCACTAAAACAAAGGAGCTGATTGTGGACTTCAGAAGGGCTAAACATCCAAGGACGTACACGCCACTGGAGATAAATGGGTCTATTGTGGATAGGGTGAGCAGTTTCAAATACTTGGGAGTCCGCATCGCAGAGGATCTGACGTGGGCAACGCACATTGCCGCACTGGTGGGTAAGGCTAAGCAGCGCCTTTACCACCTTAGACAACTGAGGAAATTCAGAGTGTCGCTGAGGATCCTTCATTGCTTCTACTCTGGGGCTGTAGAGAGCATCCTGTCCGGCAACATTACAGTCTGGTTTGGGAACAGCTCTGCCCAGGACAGGATGGCCCTGCAGAGAGTAGTGCGTTCGGCAGAACGCACCATGGGAACTACACTCGTCCCCCTGCAGGACCTATACATCAGGAGGTGCAGATCCAGAGCAAGCAAGATCATGAGGGACCCCTGCCACCCCAGTAACGGACTGTTCCAGATGCTACGGTCAGGCAAACGACTCCGCTGTCACGCTGTGAAAACGGAGAGGATGAGACGGAGCTTCTTCCCACAGGCCATCACGACTGTCAACTTTGATAACCCCAGAGACTAAATTTTTGTCGACACTTTTTGTGCTATGTTTAGTAACTTATTAACTTTATTTATATGCTGTAACTGTAATTATTTTTGTGCACAACCCGCAGGCATTGCCACTTTCATTTCACTGCACATCGAGTATGTGTATGTGACAAATAAATTTGACTTGACTTGACATATAGGGGCAATTTACAGAAGCCAATTAACCTTCAAATCTGCATTTCTTTGGAATGTAGGAGGAAACCTGAGCAGCTGGAGAAAGCCCACGTGGTCACGGGAAGAATGTGCAAACTGCGTACAGACGGCACCCATGCTCATGATCAAACCTGGGTCTCTGGTGCTGTAAGTCAGCAACTCTACCACTGTGCCACATCCTTATTACTTAGTTTAGTTTCATTTTTACATTAGTAACTCAGCGGGTCAGGCAGCATCTCTGGAGAACATGGAGAGGTGAGGATTCGGGCCAGGACCAGCATTTTCACGTCCTTGTGACCCCACTGTGTAAAATGAGGTTGAGCAGACGAGGGCTTAATTTCTTGGAGCACAAGAGGATGAGGGGTGATCTTATAGAGGTGTACAAAATCACGAGAGGAATAGATCGGGTAGGTGCACAGAGATTTTTTGCCCAGAGTAGGGGAATTGAGAACCAGAGGACACAGGTTTAAGATAAGGTTGGAAATGATTTAATGGGAACCTGAGGGGTAACTTTTTTATACAAAGGATGATGGGTGTATGGAACGAGCTGCCAGAGGAGGCATTTGAGGCAGGTACTATTGTAACATTTAGGAAACATTCAGACAGGTACATGTATAGGGTAGGTTTAGAGGGATAAGGGCCAAACGTAGGCAGGTGTACATGAGACATGTTGATCAGCATGGGCAAGTTGGGCCGAAGGGCCTTCATCCATGGTGTTTGACTCGATGACTCTATGGCCTTGCACATTCCATGAGAAGCAGGCATTGAAATGTTCCCTTATCTTTCAAACCCTGTGAAATAATGTATGGGACTGGAAAAAAAAAATAGCCTCTGGAAAAATGCACATAAAAATGTATGAGAATGGTAATTCCCCCCAAGAAGATAACTCGTTTACTATGCTGCCTTTTGAGATGAACCTCATTCCCATCGCTTAACTCTTGCATTCCACTCCAACAGGAAACGCCATTGCGCCTAATTACCTATCAGTTGTCAGTGATAAGCGGAAAAATTATGGGAAGAAAGGAAAATCTTTAGTGGCAATAAAGAGGGTGTAATCTTTGAAGTACTGAAGCTTACATGCACATCTGTGTTAGATCATCTGCCGTCACAGTGCTAAATAACAGCACAAAACCTTCAGCACCAAGGGAGATATTGCTAAAGATCGCAACACACGTTCCTGAGAACGTGTTTATAAACCCAACAGTTTGCGAGTCAGAATCACGGCAATGTATTTCAATAAAACAAAGGCCAGCCAAGGACAACATGTACTCAAAACTACGGTAGACACAAAGTGCTGAAGGATCTCAGCGGGTTAGGCAGCATCTCTGGTGAAAAAGGGTGTGTGGCGATTTGGGTCGGGACCTTTCCTCAGGCTGGGTCATTTTTCTTCAGAGATGCTGCCTGACGCATTGAGTTGCTCGAGCACTTTGTGTCACTTTGGTATAAACCAGCATCTGCAGTGCCTCTCTGCACATGTAGTTCAACCAGGGCGTTTAACTCAATTGTTCCGACAATTCTATGATATTGCCGTGACTGAGTAGGGGGATGCCTCCAATCCCACAGAGACCAGCAAATCTATACCTCCTGTCTCCCAATTCCATCTTCTCCCCGCTCCCGTCCAGCAGAAGATACACAAGCTTGAAGGTGCCCACCACCAGACTCAGGAACAGCTTCTGCCCCTCTGTTAACGGGCTTCTGAACGGTCCTTCCATAAACCAGGGTACGGTCCTGATTCTCCAACATGCCTCATTACCAGCATTGCACTTTGTCTATGAAACTGATGTGCTACACTGCTGAGAACTATATTCTGCACTCTGGATCTTCCCCTTTGCTCTACTTATTGTACTTGAGTTTGACTTGATTGTATCTATGTACGGTATTATCTGACCTGTTTGGATAGCATGCAACACAAAGCTTTTCTCTGCACCTCAGTTCATGTGACAATCAACCTAAACCTCAAGGTAATGTGTGTGGGCTGTACCTAAGTAAAGCATTTATAACTTGGGGATGACCTGTACACTGTTATCTAGGAAACATAGTGGGCCGAAGGGCCTGTTTCCATGTTGTATCTTTCCTTTAGAGATACAGTGTGGAAATTGGCCCTTCGTCCCACCGAGTCCGTGCTGACCATCAGTACACTAGCACCATTTCCGATTTTACCAAAGCCAATTAACCCACAAACATGTACATCTGAGGAGTGTGGGAGGAAATTGGAGTACCTGGATAAAACCCATATGGTCACAGGGAGAATACACAAACCTTGTACAGACTGCACCCATAGTCAGGATCGAACCCCGGATTCTGGCACTGAAAGACAGCAACTCCACCGCTGCACCACCGTGCCGTCTCTCGACTAAAAAAGTAATTCCGTTCCCACTTTCACCATGGGAATAACACAAAGAAAGATTTATTTGGCACTGAGGGAACAGTGCCTGTTTGTGGGCAGAAAGGGGCCAGAAGCTGAAAGAGGCCAGTGTGTTATCGGGAGCAACTTAAAGCCCAGGGCTCCATCCAGGTGCAGACGGCTTAACAGTAGCGCTACAAAGGAACTACAAAGGAGGATCATGAGTAAGATCTCGAAGATAAAAGAAGATGTCAACACAAGGATCATTCAACTAATTGCAGCTCCTACTACATTTTCATATACATTCTGAATGGAAAATTGTGACAGTTACGAAGAGTATCAAACGCACATAGCCTTAATCCACTACAGAACCACTTGGGGTTGTCAGAAGCCAAAGTGTTTTGCAGAAGGATATCTAGGTAGCAAAGTTTCCCCACTCTGCACGGTTAATACATACATATACGGTTTATGTATTTTAGGGCGGCACAGTGGTGCAGCGGCAGAGTTGCTGCCTTACAGCGCCAGAGACCCGGGTTCGATCCTGACTATGGGTGCTGGCTGTACGGAGTTTGTACGTTCACCTCATGACCTGCGTGGGTTTTCTCCGTGATCTTCGGTTTCCTCCCACACTCCAAGGACGTACAGGTTTGTAGGTTAATTGACTTGGTACAAATGTAATTTGTTCCCAGTCTGAGTAGGATCGTGTTACCGTGCGGAGATCGTTGGTCGGGCGGACTCAGTGGGCCAAAGGGCCTGTTTCCACACTGCATCTCCAAATACCTGTTTGCAGACCTGTTGTGCTGTTGCAAGTAAGAATTTCATTGTTCCGTTTCAGGACAGATGACAATAAAACAATCTTGACCCTTGACTCTTAATAGTGTGCATTCCAGGCATTGACATGCTTGGGATTGAAAGAAAGACTAAAGTTTAATCTGAGCAAGTGTGAGGAGCTGCACTTTGTGAGTTCGAATGTAAAGAGAAAGTATACAATTAATGGCATGACCCTTGAGAGCATTGATGTACAGAGGGATCTTAGGGTCTTAGACCATATCTCCTTGAAAATGGCACCGCAAGTATTAAGTTGTGTTCGTGTTTAGTGACCGAGTTATTTGAGGAGGTGTGAAGGTGATCGATGAGGGCAGGGTAGTGGATGTTGTCTACATGGACTTTAATAAGGCATTTGGTAAAGTCCCCCATGGTAGGCTGGTCTAGAAGATTAAGATGCACGGGATTAAGAGTGACTCGGTCGTATGGAATCAGAACTGGTTTACTGATGGAAAACAGAGGGTCGTGGTGGAAGGACAACATTCTGGCTGGAGGTCTGTGACCAGTGGAGTTCCACAGGGATCAGTGCTGGAACCTCTGCTATTTGGGATTTTTTTTTAAATGACTGGGACATAAACGTAAGCAGGTTGGTTAGTAAGCTTGTGGCGGCACGGCAGCGCAGCGGTAGAGTTGCTGCTTTACAGCGAATGCAGCGCCGGAGACTCAGGTTCGATCCTGACTACGGGTGCTGCACTGTAAGGAGTTTGTACGTTCTCCCCGTGACCTGCGTGGGTTTTCTCCGAGATCTTCGGTTTCCTCCCACACTCCAAAGGCGTACAGGTATGTAGGTTAATTGGCTGGGTAAATGTAAAAATTGTCCCTAGTGGGTGTAGGATAGTGTTAATGTACGGGGATCGCTGGGCGGCACGGACTTGGAGGGCCGAAAAAGGCCTGTTTCCGGCTGTATATATATGATATGATATGATATGACACCAAGCTTGCCGGGGTCATGAACTACGAGGAAGGCTGTGAGGAAGTACATAACAGGATGTCGATCAGCTACAGAAATGGGTGGAGAAATGGCAGATGGGGTTTCATCCGAGCAAGTGCGAGATGTTGCACTTTGGGAGGTCAACTGTAAGGAGAAAATATAGAATGAATGGTGTGACCTATAACAGCATTGGCGTACAGAGGAATATTTGTGTCAAGGTTTATGAAGGTGGTATCACAAGTAGATAGAGTGGTAGAGAAAGCATATGGTCTGCTTTCATAGGTCAGGGCACTGAGTATAAGAGTCAGGAAGTCATGGCACACCTTTATAATTCTCTCTCCATCCCACCCCCTTCCCAGTTCTCCGACCCGTCTGACTACCTTGTTTCTCTGCTTGCTTTGTCGTTACCTTCCCCCAGCTATCAATGATCTATTCTACATTTTTCTTGAACTCGAATTCTTTTGATCTCCTGCACTTCCTTATCTCCGTAACACCCTATCCCCTCTCGCTCAGTCAGAAGAGGGGTCTCGACCCGAAACGTCACCCATTTCCTTCTATCCAGAGGTACTGCCTGTCCGGCTGAGTTACTCCAGCATTTTGTGTCGATCTTCGGTGTAAACCAGCATCTGCAGTTCCTTCCTGCACCTTTATAGGACTTTGGTTCGGCCACACTTGTGTGCAGTTCTAGTTGCCACATTAGAGGAAGGATATGGAGGCTTTGCAGTCGATGCAGAAGAGGTTTACCAGAATTATGTAGATACAAGGAACTGCAGATGCTGGTTTACAGACATACAGAAATAGGCACAAAGTGCTGGAATAATTCAGCAGGTCAGGAAGCATCTCTGGAGAACATGGATTAGTGACGTTTCATGTCAGGACCCTTCTTCAGGCTGATTGTGATGTGGTGGGGTGGGGGGGGGGTTGGTAGGAGAAAGCTGTAGAGAAGAGGGGCAGGACAAAGCCTGGCGGGAGATAGGTGGATACAGGTGAGGCCTGGTGTGGTGAAAGGAAAGGGCATGGGGAACTTGGGAACTCAGAGGAAACGCAGATGAGGGATCCATCTATAACAGCGGCAGCTAACCCAAAGTCTAGTGCAACCAAAGACAGCCCATAGAGTGTTAAAGAGCCTGATGTTTACTGGGGAGAGGCTATTCTTGAACCTGGTGGTCCTGGTTTTTCAGACCTTTACCTTCATCCTGATGGCAGAAGTGAAATGGGTCTTTGATGATATTGGGTGCCTTCTGAAGCAGCACTTCCTATAGATCCCTTCGATGTAGTCTAGTTCAGTTTATTATTGCCGTGTTTACCGAGGAACAGTGGAAACGATCTCTGCCCATGATACGATCTCTGCCCAATGCACAATAGACATTTGGATGAGGTAATGAAACAAGAGAAAGCAAAAAAAAAAGAAACAGAACATTAATTTTTTTTTTTAATCTCATGACAATCCCGGAGGAGTAACTTCCTCATATTACCAGACAGTAATCTATTTTTTCAGCATGTATTTCTCTTTCTTTAAAAGTGTGAAAATAAAGCCTCTGAAAGCCATCCAATTCAACCACTGCCTCGCGATGCTGACCAGTGTTCCCGATAGACTGACATAATCTGTGTGGAATGCTGAGGACATGGAAAAGCTTCCAGACGTGGCAGAACGTTTGTTCTTCCAGGCTCTGAGACAGACTGGATATTTCTCAAACCCTTATCTAACATTCAAACGCCTTCAGCATCGCCAAATCCCAATAGGATTCCTTAGAGAATCAGACAACTAAATGAAAGAAATAGTATTTTGTTTTGACTGTTTAATGTTAAAAAGGGCAGCAGGGTGACACAGCGGTGGAGTTGCTGCCTCACAGGTTCGGTCCCGACTACGGGTGCTGTCTGTCTGGAGTTTGTATCTTCTCCCTGTGACTGCCTCGCCAACAGTCTATCTCATCCCGTTCTCTTTTGTTGTTTTTTAGTATGTGTTAAATGTATGTTTTAGTGCTCTTTAGCTTTGTTTTATGTGGGGGGGGGGGGGGGGTGGGGGGGGTGGAGGAAACTTTTTGAAATGTCTTACCTCGACGGAGATGCGATTTTTTCCGTATCGTATCTCCGTCCGCACTGCAGCCTAACGTCGAGGAGCTGGCAGCCTCTTGCTGGGGATCGACCTTGGGGAGCTCCAACTGCGGGAGCCTGCGGGCTTTAACATCGTGGAGCTGGCGGTCCCTTGGTTAGGGACCGACTGCGGGAGCTCCAAGCCACAGGAGCCTCCTTCGACCACCCCAATCGCAGGAGCTTCAACCGCCCCGACATGGGAGCCTCGATCGCCCCGACTGCGCATGGTTCGACTGCCCCGACCGCAGGAGAATAAAGAGGAAAGAAGATTAGACATTATTGCCTTCCATCACTGTGTGGAATGTGGGGAATCCGCTGTGGTGGATGTTTATGTTAACTTTTATGTAGTTGTGTGCCTTGTTGCTTATTTTAGTATGACTGTATGGTAAATCTAGTTTCACTGTACCTTAATTGGTACAATAAAATACCCTTTGACTGCGTGGGTTCACTCCGGGTGCTCTGGTTTTCTCCCACACTCCAAAGACACGAAGGTTTCTGGGTTATGTAGGAAGGAACTGCAGATGCTGGTTTAAACCAAAAAGAGACACAAAAAGCAAGAGTAATTCAGCAGGACAGACAGCATCTCTGGAGAAAAGGAATTGGTGACATATCGGGTCGAGACCTTCTTCAGTCTGAATGAGGGTTTCGACCATAAACATCACCTATTGATTTACTCCAGATTTTTATGTAAATCTTAGGTTTCTAGGTCACTAGGCTTCGGTGAAATTTCCCCTAGTGAGTAGGATAGTGCTTGTGTGCAGGGACCACTCATCGGCATGGACTCGGTGGGCCGAAGGGCCTGTTTCCGAGCTGTATTTCTAAACTAAACTAATGACATTTTCACGCATAGTTCTTAAGAATGTACACTATGGTGTTATGATTAGCCATAAAATTACTGTTCGCATTGGATTTTAAATCATTGAGAGCAGATTATTTAATAAGAAAAATGACTTTGTAAAACGCATTTATGTTACTTTTTAATTCTGACGCTTTCAGGCAACTCACGAAGTAATTTAAAAAGCCGATTAAAAAGTTACATAAAAATGTAGCGATATTAAAAACTTGAGACACAAGGAACTGCAGATGCAGCCATGAAGTCATACAGCATGGAAACAGGTCCTTCAGCGCAAGGCTCATGCTGACCAACATCTCCCATCTACACTAGTCCCATCTGCCTGCATTTGGTCCGTATTCCTCTAAACCCATGTTCCCATGTATTCCTCTTCCTCTTCCTCTTCTGTCTAAATGTTTCTTAAACGTTGCGTTAGTACCTGCCTCAATTATAATAATAATAATAATAATAAGCATTTATTTTATATAGCGCCTTATCGGGTGCTCAAAGCGCTTTACAAAAACAATCAACATAAAAACAAACAGACAAACTATCCTAACGGAAAAGCGGCGAATAAACAACGCCAGCGTCCTCTCACGTCAGGGTCCGGCAGTAGACAACAAAAAGCACAGGACACACAGATACAATTTTTACACAAACAGCCATCACAGTGATTGCTCCAGGCATACCCTCACTGTGATGGAAGGCAAAGAAAAGTCTTATCTCCTCCTCATTCTTCTCCCGTGGTGCCACGAGGTGATCGAGGCTCCGAACTTTTTGAAGCCCCCACCGGGCGATGGAAAGTCCCAGGGCCGAGCCGAGCAGGCCGATGAAAGTCCTGAGCCCCCACCGGGCGATGGAAAGTGCTGCGGCCGAGCCACGCAGGGCGATGAAGGGCCTGCGAGCGGGTCGATCGTACCTCGCGCTTCGGGGCGGTCGAAGCTGCTACGGCTGGAGCTCCCAAAAACCGGTCGCCAGCCAGGGACCTGCGAACTCCCGATGTTGCGGTCTGTAGGGCCCACGGCCGAAGCCTCCGAGATGGTAAGTCCAGGCCCTGCGACCGGAGTCTTCAAGGTCGATCCCAGCTGGAGGCCGCCGACTCCACGATGTTAGGCCGTAGCGCGAACGGAGATACGACACGGTAAAGGTCGCATCTCCGTTGAGGAAGAGATTAGAAAAAAGGTTTCCCCCAACCCCCCCACCACCCCCCCCACATACACAGAGTTAAAAATAGAACAAAACGTACATTAAACGATGACAATAGACAAAAAAACAAAAAAAAGACAGAGAGACTGCCGGTGAGCCACAGCTGCAGAACACAGCCACGCCCCCTTTTTCATTATCTCCCCCGGCAGCTCGTTCCATACACCCACTGCCCTTTGCGTAAACAAGTTATCCCCCTCAGTTTCCTATTAAATCTTCTGCTGGTTTACAACAAAAAAAATCACAAAGTGCTGGAGTAACTGGACAGGTCAGGCAGGATCTATGTGTGAATACATACCTTTTGTGCATTAAGATGCAAGTGCAGTTAATAAGTTCATAAGCTGTAGGAGCAGAATTAGTCCAAACGGCCCATCAAGTCTACTCCGCCATTCAAACATGGCTGGTATATCTTTCCCTCTCAACCCCATTCTCCTGCCTTCTCCCTGTAACCCCTGACACCTGTACTAACATAACATATAACATAACATATAACTACAGCATGGAAACAGGCCTGTCCGGCCCTACCAGTCCACGCCGACCATTCTCCCTGACCTAGTCTCATCTACCTGCACTCAGACCATAACCCTCCAATCCCCTCCTATCCATATACCTATCCAATTTTCTCTTAAATAATAAAATCGAGCCAGCCTCCACCACTTCCACCGGAAGCCCATTCCATACAGCCACAACCCTCTGAGTAAAGAAGTTCCCCCTCATGTTACCCCTAAACCTTTGTCCCTCAATTCTGAAGCTATGTCCTCTTGTTGGAATCTTCCCCACTCTCAAAGGGAAAAGCCTACCCACGTCAACTCTGTCCGTCCCTCTCATAATTTTAAAAACCTCTATCAAGTCCCCCCTCAACCTTCTACGCTCCAAAGAATAAAGACCCAACCTGTTCAACCTCTCTCTGTAGCCTAAGTGCTGAAACCCAGGCAACATTCTAGTAAATCTCCTCTGTACCCTCTCCATTTTGTCGACATCCTTCCTATAATTTGGCGACCAGAACTGCACACCATACTCCAGATTCGGCCTCACCAATGCCCTGTACAATTTCAACATTACATCCCAACTTCTATACTCGATGCTCTGATTTATAAAGGCAAGCATACCAAACGCCTTCTTCACCACCCTATCCACATGAGATTCCACCTTCAGGGAACAATGCACAGTTATTCCCAGATCCCTCTGTTCCACTGCATTCCTCAATTCCCTACCATTTACCCTGTACGTCCTATTTTGATTTGTCCTACCAAAATGCAGCACCTCACACTTATCAGCATTAAACTCCATCTGCCATCTTTCAGCCCACCCTACTAATCAAGAATCTATCAATCTCCGCCTTAAAAATGTCCACTGACCTGGCCTCCACAGCCTTCTGTGTTTCTACATTGCTACAACTCGTCTGGAAGATATGGATAGGCGATGTTTCCGGTCGGGACCCTTCTTCAGGCTTGCCCCCCCCCCATATCAAAAATCTTCTAACCCACCACTCTATCTCCAGGTCTCTCAGGTCGGCCGACTTGGGGCTACTGACTATCCCGCGGTCTAGGCTTAAGCTCAGGGGTGACCGCACTTTTGCGGTTGCAGCTCCTAGACTGTGGAACAGCATCTCTCTCCCCATCAGAACTGCCCCCTCCATCGACTCCTTTAAGTCCAGGCTCAAAACCTATTTCCACTCCCTAGCATTTGAGACTCTCTGAGGGGGCGCTGTAAACTGTTTATGTATGTGCTGTAATGTTTGTGTGCCATTGGATGTTCGTTTCTTAGTACCTGAACTGATGGACAGCACTTTGGTCAACGTGGGTTGTTTTTAAATGTGCTATACAAATAAAATGGACTTGACTTGACTTGACTTCAGACTCTGAAACGTCACCTATCCATGTCCTCCAGGGATGCTGCCAGACCCGCTGAGTTACTCCAGCATTTGGTGCGTTTCTTTTAGCATCAAAAACTCACCGGATGATCTAGTGGTTGTGGCCATGCACTTGCATTCTCTTCCATGTCATTAAATGTCCAAATGGTATAATAAAGAATATTACAGAGCAAGTTGGTCGTCTGAAATTTAGCATGTTGACCTCTCATTTCAGTACTGGCAATTCAGCAGTTCAGAATCTGTGCTATTCATTAAATGGGAAGATCATAGTTTATTAGGAATCAAATAATTCCTGTTATTAGTTTAGTGCAATATACTAAACTGAATTAAACTTACTTACTTTAATCAGGATCATTTTTTTGCAAAATAAGATCAGTGACAATTGGTTATTCTGTGAGAAAATATGAAATATTTTTTAGTTGACTGATTTTGAAAATCTCATTCCAGTCAAATGTTACATGATGCATTACTGTTGACGTCATTTGGGGGAGTTTTATATTGGAAAAATGTGCTCGGAAGAATGTAACCATCACTGAGAAATGAGGAGATGAATTTCCTGGCGGGTTGTAAATCACTCAGAAATCTGTCGAAGATTACTCTACTGATTAAGTCGAATTTTCAACAGGGCAGTCACACTCTATTCAGATTTACGTGAGTGCATTTTTAGCTCATTTGAGATGATTTCTGATTCAAGGTGTCTTGTCTCAGTATTTTCCGAAGAGGGGCTGCTCTGTAGCTTTGCTGGAAATAAAGATTATTCCAGAAGCAAGAAAGCTTTTTCAAAGAAACGATCGACACAAAGTGCTGGAGTAACCCAGCGGGTCAGGCAGCATCTCCGGAGAAAAAGGATGGGTGATGTTTCGGGTCAGGACCCTTCTCTAGACATTCTTTGTTGTAAACCAGCATCTGTGGTTCTTTTTTTCTAAATTATTTCAAATAAATTCCAGGTTCACATTTATATCCCATTGCTGCATGAATAAAAATGCCGGTAACACTCGACAGGTCAGGCAGCCTCTGCGGAAGGATTAACATTCAGGTTGAAGATCTTTTGTCAGAACTGTTCTGAACAGTAACCCATTGAAAGGCCATAGAACACGAAACAATACAGCACAGGACCAGGCCCTTCATCCCATAATGTCCATGGTGAAAATGATGCCAACTTAAATTATCTCCTCGGCCTGCATGTGATCCATATCCCTCCATGTCAATAGACAATAGACAATAGATAATAGGCGCAGGGGTAGGCCATTTGGCCCTTCGAGCCAGCACCGCCATTCGCCGCGATCATGGCTGATCATGCACAATCAGTATCCCGTTCCTGCCTTCTCCCCATATCCCCTGACTCCGCTATCATTAAGAGCTCTATCTAACTCTCTCTTGAAAGCATCCAGAGAAGAGAGAGTTAGATAGAGATCTTAATGATAGCTTAATGTCATGCTTATATGAAAGCCTCTTAAATCCCTCTTATCGTATCAGCCTCCACGACCTCCCCTGGCACTGTGTTTCAGGCACCCACCACCTTCTGTGTAAAAAACTTGCCCCACACATCACTTTTAATCATTGTCCCTCTTACCATTAAGCCATGCCCCCTAGTCTTTGACATTTCCACCCTGGATAAAAGGTTCTGACCTACTTGTATCTATCCTTCTATATTTTTGAGACTTGTAACAAGTCTCCACTCAGCCTTCTGATGCTCTCAGACAAAACAATCCAAGTTTATTATTGCTGATGCCCACTAATCCAGGCAGCATTCCAAAGAACCTCTTCAGCACCCTCTCCAAAGGCTCCACATTATTCCTGTAATTCTTCCAGTAATTGGGCGACCAGAACTGCATGCTCTAAAGAATTGCTTAACCTTTATGATTTGATTTTCTTTTTTCCATTGGCTCCAACAATTTGATTTGAAGGCGGAAGTCAACTTTCAAAACATTGGGTTAAATAATGGTTTGCATCCAAATAAAAGGTGTAAGGTTGAGATGTAAGATTCAAGGCCAATTTAATGTACAAATGAAAAAAACAAGTGTCAGAACAGGGTATAACTGTGGAAAAATAACAACACGTTGAACCAGAAAGTTGGAGGGTTCAATGCCCATGTGAATAAATGTTTGTCGGAAGGAACTGCAGATGCTGGTTTACACCAAAGATAGACACAAAAAGCTGGAGTAACCCAACGGGTCAGGCAGCATCCCTGGAGAAAAGGAATAGGTGATGTTTCGGGTCGCAACCCTTCTTCAGGCTGAGAGTCAGGGGAGAAGGAAACCGAGATATCTGAAAAGGTACATAGAACAAATGTTGAAAGGTATGCACAAAGATGGATCAAAGCCAGCAACCTTGGTCAATGGAAAGGTGAAGCCCACAATGGTCCATTGTTGGCTGCGTGGGAGGAGATAACGAGTGATACAAACAGTGAAACTCAGCAGGACAACAGTGAAACTAGTATGATGACGAGGGTGGTGGT